>NW_027140909.1:3000000-3268121 GCF_036365525.1 Heterodontus francisci | reverse complement strand
AGTAACAGTAGCGACATTTAAGAGGCATCTGGACAGGTACTTGAATGAGCAAGGCATAGAGGGATATGGAATTGATGCAGGCAGGTGGGATTAGTACAGATAGGCATCATGGTCGGCATGGATGCAGAGGGACAAATGGTCTATTTCGATGCTGTACGACTCTATGACTCTAAAATGGGAGTAGGGGGTGTGGGGGGGATTCTCCAGGTTTAAAATGGGAGCGGTAGAGGATTCTCCATTCCGTTCATTGTGGTTTTAGATGTTGTCCTGTTCACGGTGAGGGTGGGGGTCTAATTACATGGGGGTCTGTTCACAGGAGGGGTATTGGGATGACGGTCTGTTCACAGTAAGTGTCAGTCAACAGAGGGATATCAGATAAGGATCTGCAGCTATGGTGGTCTCTTCACGGGGTGGGGGGAATATTTTCCAGTCGGGTAAATATTACAGTGTCAACGAATTGATGGGAGCAAATAATTAGCCTGGGGGAGAATTTTCTGAGGGCGGGCAATATTTGCAGGGGGTGGGGGCGAGAAAAATACTTGCCAGGTGAGGGGGTAGACAAGGAAAGAGAGAGAATGCAGAGAAAGAAAAAAGTGGAGAAAGAAGAGAAAGAGAAAAAGAAAGACTGAGAAAGTCAGAAAGAAAGAGATTGGGAGAGAGAGAGAGATTGAGTGAGAGAGACTGAGGCAGAAGGAGGGAGAAAGGCAGAGAGAAACAATAAAGATGTGTTACTCACCATCCAACACAGTCTGCACTCCATCGTTGGACTCTAACATCTTCCCTCTGTCAGCTCGCCAATGGAGAAAATATCCTGAGCAGGGGCATTGGGGTGGGAATAGGAGAAAAGGATCAGGACATGGACAGAGAGAGGGGGATTCAGACTAGACTCTCTCACTCATACACACTGTATTCAGCTCCAATTCACCTGGGCACTGAGACTGAGACACAGAAATTCACCTTCACAGACCAGCCGCATGGAAAGAAAGAATGGAGGCTGATGTTGTCCGAATATATCCCAGAACCTGTCACTCAAAGTAGCCAGTCCACCCAAAATACAGCTCATCCAACCATCTCTCAGCATCCTCCATCTGGACACTCCCTCCCAGGTATGGTACAGTCCAAGGTCAACTGGGAATGGGGGAGAGAGGGATATTCCAACCATATCCCAAATGGACCGTCCCTGACAGAAACCTTTGTGTGTGTGTGTGTGTGTGTGTGTGTGTGTGTGTGTGTCGCTCTTTCCCCCTCCCCAAAAACTCATTAACAGTGCAGAAAAGCTATTGTTATTTTAAAACCTGGAGGGGCCGGTTTGGATAATGGCCATTGAACACAAATTGTATTCAATGTTTTTCACTTTTCACCTCCACTTGACAGAAAGTTCAGATAATGACTGAAAATGTTTCATGCAGTTACCTTGAAATTCTGGTAACGTGTTTTTGCTGGAGAGGCCGGTTTGACTGCAATATAAACAGGCAGTTTTTATTCGGATTTTCAATTCCACGGTGTGACAAAGCGTGAAACTAGAGCCAGGTTAATGATGCAGCCAAGAGAACATATACAACTGGTGACATTTAACGCAACAATTCTCACCCATACTTAGAGTTATATTTGTCAATTATTGTTTGTAGTTTATTTGATGCTGCTGTATTTTTGCATTCCCCTGTCATCATTGGAAAAAAAAACTTTCTTAACATTTACCACTTTAATGTTACAAGGTTTTACAAAGCTGCAAAATGGCCATTTACGAAAGATCTGCCACTTTTCAACTCCAGACCAGATACCAGCATTGAAAGACAGGTGAGAGAGAGAGGGATGTCATCACAGTATTGATGAAGAACTCAACACAACTTATTTGGAAAATTTTTATTTATAAATGTTTGTCTGTCTTTTATTTTATGCTGTTTTTTTAAATTTATGCATTAACTTTAATCACTAACAATAATTTTCCAAACATGAGCGAGTTTAATGTTACAAGTGTTCACATAGTTGGAAAATAGCCATTTTAGGCAAATTGCATTGAAATTCTTTTACGAAGCATCTCAAGTTTACAGAAAGTAAATTCCTCAAACTTGTGAAAACCATCAAACTCAGTAACCCTGTCTCACTGCAGTTACTGCTCCCTCTCTCCATCTCCATCTGCTGGTGTCTCCGTCTCACTGCAGTTACTGCCCCCTCTCACCATCTCCATCTGACGGTGTCCCTGTGTCACTGCAGTTACTGCTCCCTCTCACCATCTCCATCTGCTGGTGCCCCTGTCTCACTGCAGTTACTGCACACCCCTCACCATCTCCATCTGCTGGTGTCCGTGACAAACTGCACTAACTGACCCCTGCTCATCTACTCCATCTGCTGGTGGCCCTGTCTCTCACAGCAATTACTGTCCCCCACTCACCATTGCCATCTGCTGGTGTCCCTGTCTCACTGCAGTTACTGCCCCCTCACCATCGCCGTCTGCTGGTGTCCCTGTCTCACTGCACTTACTGAACCCCTCACGATCTCCATCTGCTCGCGTCCCTGTCTCACTGCAGTTAAGATCCCCCCTCACCATCTCCATCTGCTGGTGTCCCTGTCACACTGCAGTTACTGACCCCCTCACCATCTTCATCTGCTGGTGCCCTTGTCTCACTGCAGTTACTGCCCCCCACCATCACCATTCCAGTGTTTGAAATCATTCAACTCTTTCCATGATTTCACCAATTTAACAATGAGATTGAAAGGGTATTTCACCGCCTTCTTAACCTCCTGTCTGAATTTCGTCTGGGTCACAGTGTAAATACATGTGTTGGTGCATGAACTGAGAAGCTGCAGCATTTCGGATGTGTGATTTATGATATAGAAAGGGTCAGTGTAAGAGGAATGATATTGAATATCTGCAATTCGCCGATAAATGATAAACACAATCAGTGTCATCCATAACAGTATAAAACCGGCGGATATACTGAAAAGTAAAATGATTGATTTTCTGCGATTCTCCATCTCAGGGTCCTTGTGATTCTCTCCATTGCTGTGGTGCCGCAACCCCCTGCGGACATTACTGGAGAATAAAATCCGTCTGATAGTCAGAACATTGAGGAGCAAAATCAGAAAGACCGGGACACAAGGGGTTAAAATAAGTTGAATCAATTCAAATGCCCCCCATATGGTGGAAGTATAGAAGCTCAGTTTATAATCACAACCCATGGGAAGATTCTCAACAATGTAATCTTGTTCCCGTGTAAAGTACCAGGGTAGAGACTCCAAACATCCCAGCACACTCACTGTTCCCACAACCACAGCCGCCGTTTTCTCACTGCAATATTTTGTTTTTAGCTTCTCACAACAAATGGCCACAAATCGATCAAAGGTGAAAGCGACTGTGAGCCAGACAGAAACATCTATGGATGCACACAGGGGTAATAAAGAGGAATGAATCTGGGAAATAAATTAAAACAATTGCAGTCAATATGGGACCAGTGATAACGACCAGGAGATCAGACACTGCCATTCCCACCAGGTAGACAGTGATACATTTGGAGAGACCGCACTTTCCTCGGGACAGGATCACAATCGCCACCAAGTTAACTGGAAGAGAGAGAAAAGGAAGCAGAGAAGTTAATGATCAGACCTGGAGACAAAACAACAGTTTGACAGCATCTGGGCTGAAATTTCCAACTTTGTTGCTGCATCGAGGAGTGAAAACTGATTCATTGACCTGGGCAGTGCTTTTCCACAGTGAAATGTTTGAAAATACAATTATTAATAATGAATTGGGAAATTGATGCAGAAAGTGAATAATGTGAGCACTGGATCCATTGCAAGTACTGAGTGAGGATGCAGTGCTGTGGAGAAATGGGAAGGGCTTTTCCACAGATGTAATCCAATGGGTTAATTGTGAAGTTTTTCTCCAGACTGTTGTTTGGGAAGGTTTGGGGCGAGCGGAAAGTATAGCTGGTTTGTTGTTCTGGGGGCGGGGAACCGACAGGGACTGTTACCAAATGGGGAAAACACTGAAAACTGCAGCGCTGAGTATGAGAATCAGCCATGATCTAGAATGGCAGAGCAGGCTCGAGGACTGAATGTCCTCTTTCTGCTCCTATGTTCCTAACAAGTTGGACAAGGCAGCTGGAGGTGAAGCCAGTGAGTGAGATTGGGAGAGAGAGAAGGAAAAAGACATGTTGGAGCAGTAGGAGAGACTGGAGCAGATGATTTGGGAAAGTGGATAAACTGAAGCAATTAATGAGGAGACTGAAGATTCAATGCAGTGAGAGGAGAGTCTGAGATTCACAGGGAGAGACTGCAGCATAGTGTTAGAGGAAATGTAATCCATAGATCCGAGTAATACAACTCAATGCATACATTCAAACAATAATCCCTGTGGTTATTGGTGTTGCAGAACAGTTCATTGCTTATTGAATTTCGTCAATGTATTTAATTTGTATAGGCTATTAAATATCAATTTGAACATATTTCTGATATCAGCCTCGCTCCTTATTGAATTCAGCAGTCAGAGAGATTTTAAAGTGCAGTATTTAAATAATGAATTACCATCAGTGAAGAACGGATTCTATTCTGTTTATTCAGTCACTAAGTAAGGAATGGGAACTTTCTACAAAAGAAAACGTCGACCTGACAGAAATCAATACAGAGGATCAAGTCCAACATGAAAATGAACACAATCTGACAACAGAAAATTCGACTCACAGTTTCTCTCGCTAATTGTTCTGGACATTCCAGCACTTTATGATGGTGAATTATTCACACTGCTGCTTTTCTCTCTATGTCTTTCCTTCTACTTATCTCTTTCCCTCGGTTCCGTTCTCTCTGCTCCTTTTCTCCTTCCCTGTCTCTCTGGAGTACTCACACCCTGCAAACTTATACTTAATGCTACTTTTCGCACAAGACTTATTCCTAACATTTTGCGCCTGTGTTCTGTTCACAAGCCCCAGGCTCAATGATTCTATTTTCAGAGTCAGTTTGTTCAATGGTGAAAACTTTGTGAATAATTTAATGCATCTACAGAACACCCAAGTCTCCACACGTACACCTACACTCTTCACTTCATCGACAATGCCTGAAATAAACAAGATAAAAAGCTTCTTCCAGGCAAAACTCACAATTATTGAAATTCCTTCTCCTGGAATTACAAAGTAATCTGTTAGAATGTGGGATTGTTTAATTAATAAAACACCAAGATCAGCGCGTAGCTGATAACCTACAGATAAATGGAAAGGCTCTTGATACCAACTGATAGTGTGTAAACCAACAAATCATTACATCAATGCTTTCTATTTTACAATGTAGTCCAGTGACAGTGAAGGCTCCACAGTAGAGGAGAGAAGGAGATGCGAAAGTGTCAGCAGTAAACTCAGTTCAGTAGCCAGACCTCTGAAGCAACGTCAGACACAGACATAGAGAAATACTATTTGATAACAGTGATAACCAATACATACATTGAAATCCCCGTTAAACTGAACCATGTTATTGGGGAGGGAAGACATTGCGCTGTCCCCTTTTAACATTGAGACCGTGTGATGTCTCACTACCAATCAAAGCAAAAAAATGTTCATAAAAATATTCCAGGACCGGTTACATCCACATCATGGAACTGTTAAACGCTCCTGATGATCTGATTTTTGACCCTAACCGAGATTCTTAATTTGAATGCAGTCAATACACAGAATAATCCAATAACAATGCCACAGTTACTGAAACCAATACCATCAAAGACATAATACAACTCCTGCAAGACTGAAAGAATAGACAATGAGGAGTTTCCATCAGCAAACTGCTGGAAAAGAACAGGTGGCTGAGTAACACACACAGTGAGAAATAATACGGAGTGCAGCAGTACAGCTAACATCGAGTTACACCATTAACAGGTGAGATACTGGCTTACCAGGAACTCCAATTGCTGTAATTACTGGATAGTAAATTCTTGCTATCTGATACATTACTGGATGTCCCATTTCTGTGAGAAGCAGAGACGTCTGTTGGCCTGGAATCCACAGCTCCAGCAGGCACTCTGAGCTGATCCATTCCAATGTGTCCTGATTTATACAGGGGATATGTCTCCACTGACACGGTTATACTCCTGATCATTACTATTAGTTACTCTCACCTGAACAAACACATACAATCAGCAGCTTTGAAACTGATGTAAGTAATGTGGTGGATAAAACACAATCATTTCAATGTTAATGACATTTTCTTTGGAAGACCTCTCTCGGGAATAAACCTGAAATCTGTACTCATTCGGGATAGATGCTACAATTATGAGTGGCGTCATGAATATTTTCCATATTATTGTCTTGATCTTGTTCACTGCTGGCGTTTCTATTGTAAATGTAACTGATCTGTCTGCAGTGGCCAATGAATCCAGGAACAAAAGCGATCCCGTGTTTCTGCCTTTTCCCAGTTAAGATGCGAACTCTGAGTCTCTGATTCAGGACCATGTTCAGGGCTACAAGCTAACAACTACTGTGGGCGATATTAGGTGACAGACACTGTCCACGTCCATTAGGAAGGCAGTCGCAGAGTGATATTATCACTGGGTTAGGAATGTAGACGCCCAACCTAATGGTCTGGGGACAGTGGCTCAAATGCCAGCATGACAGTTGGATAACATGAAGTGAGCTCCCACTCAATGTATAAAGCGGAGGGAGATTCCTCTCTACGTATGAAATGGAGAGAGCACTCATTTCGTGTATAAAATGGAGAGAGCTCCCTCTCCATGTATTAAATGGAGGAAGCTCCCCCGCTATGTCTAAAGTGATGGTGAGGGAGAGAGAGCGAGCAATCGGATTAGGGACAGAGAGAAGGAGAGAGAGAGAGAGACAGGGTGAGGGAGAAAGAGAGAGAGAATGATAGAGACAGGATGAAGGAGAGAGAGAGAGAGAGAATGATAGAGACAGGATGAAGGAGAGAGTGAGAGAGAGAAAGAGAGCGGCATGATGGGGAAGGTAGAGAGAGAGAGACTGGGTGAGGGAGAGACAGAGACACAGACAGAATGAGCGAGAGACACGGTGAGGAGGAAAGAGGGAGAAAGAGAAAGAAAGGGTGCGGGTGAGAGACAGAGAGAGGGGGAAGATTAAAGACAGAGAGACGGGGAAAGGAAGCCAGGCTGAATGAGAGAGAGAGACGGTGAGGGCGAGAGAGAGACGCACACACATAGTGACGGAGAGGGAGGGAGGGACAGGGTGAGGGGAAAGAGGGAGAAAGAGAAAGACAGGTTGAGAGAGAGAGACACAGAGACAGAGACAGAGACAGATACAGAGAGACAGAGTGGAGGAGCGAGAGCGGGTGAGAAGCAGAAAGAAAGACAGGGTGAGGCAGAGAGAGAGAGAGAGAGACAGGGTGAGAGAGAGAGATAGAAAGAGACAGGGTGAGAGTGAGAAGTGGAGAAAGAAAAAGTCAGGGTAAGGAAGTGAAAGAGAGTAAGACAGGGTGAGTGAGAGGGAGAGAGAGAGAGACTGGGAGAGGGCGAAGGAGAGAGAGTGAGAGACAGGTTGAGGGGTGAGGGAGAGAGAGAGGGTGAGGGAGAGAGGCAGCGGTTGAGCGAGGAAGAGGGAAAGACAGCGTGAGGAAGAGAGAGAAACACGGTGATGGAGAGAGACAGAAAGAGAGAGCGAGAGGGTGAGGGAGACAGAGAGAGACAGAGACGGGCAGAGGGAGCGAGAGAGTCAGATAGTGGAAGGAATTTAGAAAGAGTGAGGCAGGGTGATGCAGCGAGAGAGGATAGGGATAGAGAGAGATAGGATGAGGGGGAGAGAGAGCGAGAGAGAGAGAGACAGGATGAGGGAGAGAGCTACAGAATGTGAGAGCCAGGGTGAGGAAACGAAAGAGAGGGTGAGAGACAGCGTGAGAGAGCGAGAGAGCGTGACAGGGTGAGGGAGAGAGAGAAAGAGTGGCAGGGTGTGGGAGGGAGAGAGAAAAAGCGGGAGGGAGAGCGAGAGAGACAGGGTGAGGGAGAGAGAGAAAGAGTGAGAGTATGTGGGGGAGAGAGAGAGAAAGAGAGAGAGAGAGGTTGTGTGTGTGAGAGAGAGGGTGAGGGAGAGGGAGGAAGAGAGAGACACAGGGTGAGGATGATAGACAGCGAGAAAGAGAGATAAGGGGTGGGAGAGTTAGAGTGAAGAAGTGAGAGAAGGTGAGGGGCAGAGCGTGAGAGGGTGAGTGAGAGTGAGAGGGAGGGGTTAGGGGAGCTAGAGAGAGTGGGACAGAGTGATGGAGGGAGGGGGTCAGTGTGAGGGAGAGGGACAGAGAGAAAGAAAGAGAGAGAGAGGGTGGGAAAGAGAGAGAGAGAGAAAGAGAGAGAGAGGGTGAGGGTGGGAGAGAGAGGCACAGGGTGAGGGAGAGAGAGGGAAAGTGAGAAACAGGGTGATGAAGCAGGAGAGTTGGGGAGAGACAGCGTGAGAGAGAATGAGATAACGGGAGAAACAGTTTGAGGGAGAGAGATAGAGTGAGAGAGATAGGGTGAGGAAGCTGGAGAGAGGAGAGAGACAGGGTGAGGGAGAGAGACAGAGACAGTGTAAGGTTGCTAGAGAGAGAGAGAGAGAGACAGGGTGAGGAACAGAGAGAGAGACAGGGTGAGGGAGAGAGAGAGAGGGAGAGACAGGGTTCGGGGAAATTTTGCCCCTGTGGGATTGATTGATACTATACGTCCTTATTACAACAGTAAGGTACTGTGCACACTGTAAATATGGACTGAAATTACTGAGATAACAATGTAACTGTTCAATTTTCTGCTGAATCTTATGACTACAGATATACCTGCCATCCTGTAAGAAAGTAAATTCGACACGATGCTAGGAAGTCAAAGAGGACACTGCTAAATTTCATAGCTTGAACTTAGTATGACCACAAGGGTTAAATAAGTTAAATTATTAAATGGCCAATTCATTTGTACAAGTAAACACTCAACACAAATGGCACTGGAATGTCCTATGTGCTGCATTCCTACTCCGACATCTACTCTGTCCGGAATCCTCATGATTTTGAACACCTATATCAAATCTAATCTCACTTTCTCTTCTCTATGGAGAACAACCCCAGCTTCTCCAATCCATCTGCATAACGGAAATCTCTCATCCCTGGAAACGTTCTCGTGAATCTTTTCTGCACCCTCTCTAATGCTCCCACAAATTTCCTAAAGTACGATGTCCAGAATTTAACACAACACCAGTTGAGGATGAACCAGTGTTTTATAAAGTTTCATCATAACCTCCTTGCTTTTATACTCTAAGACTCTATTTATAAAGCCTGGGATCCCATATGCCTTTTAACCACTTTCGTAACTACCCCTGCCACCGTCCATTTGTGCACAGATATCCCCAGGTCTCTCTGTCCCTGCACCGAAATTCTTATGTTCTTAGGTTCTCATGACAGAGAGGGACAGGACAGGGAGGTCCAGAAAGAAGGAGTGAGAGAGAGAGCAAACAAACAGGAAGCACGTTTGGGAACACCACCACCACCTGCAAGATTCCCTTCAAGTCACACACCATCCTGACTTTGAACTAAATCGGCGTTCCTTCACTGTCACTGAGTCAGAATCCAGGTACTCGCTTGCTAACAACACTGTGGGTCGACCTAACCCACATGGACTGCAGTGGTTCAAGAAGGAGGCTCACCACCAGCTTCTCAAGGGCGATTAGGGATGGGCAATAAATGCTTGCTAAGCCATTAACGCATACATCCAACAAATGAATAAAGAAAATAAAAAAATTGACACTGAGTCACTTCAGGAGATATTAGACTAGACGACCAAAAACAAGAGATTGCTTTGAGGGAGCATCTTCAAAGAGGAAAGAGAGTTAGCTAGACGGAGAGGTTTAGGAAATGAATTCCAGAGTTAGGGCCTTGGCAGCTTGAAGGCCCAGTCAACAATGGTGGAACGATTCAAATTGGGAATGCTCAAGAGGCCAGACTGACAGGAGCGCAGATATTGGAGGATTGTGGAGCTGGAGGACATTGCAGAGATAGGGAGGGATCATTTGTGGAAGACAGTTCCAAACTTCTACCACCCTTTGTGTGCAGAAGTGTTAATAAATTTCACCCTTGAAAGGGCTTTAGAGTAATGTTCGATTTTTCGACTGCACCCTCGTCCGTGTCTCGGCCAACCAGTGAGAATAGTTCCTCTCTATCTACCCTATCCGATTCCAGTATTGTCTTGTAAACTGTGATCAATTCACCCCTTACCCTTCGAAATTCCACAGACACAGAGCAAAGCTCCGTCTAAACTGTCCCTTCAAATGCTGCCTAGCGAGTACAGCCTGGAGTTATCTACAGAGTAAATCTCTGTCTTCTCTGGCCTATCAAACACTCCCAGCACAGGTACAGTTTGGGTTAGATACAGAGTAAAGCTTTCTCTTTATATGCCTCTATTTCTCCTGCTCCATCCAGATGGAGAGAGTAACAGTGAGAAAGACAGGGATATATATAACAAGAGAATAATAGAGAAAGGGAAGGTTACGAAGGGGAGAGAGTACCAGAAAGAGGAAAAGATTGGGATGGAGATTGCCATTCAGTGTTCCTGCAAAGCTGTGTGCAGCAGCCTGGAAGGTACCACGCAGGTCCTGTTCTGCGATAAATAATACACGTCTGCAAAGTTTCTTAAAAATTTAAACGGACTGTGCATGAAAAAATAACTGGCCATGCACAGCAACCAAATGTTCCGGGAATACTGGAGCCAGCTGTGGCTCAGTGGGTAATAATCCTGCCTCTGAGTTATACGTTTGTGGGTTCAGGTCAGAAAACAAAATCTAGGCTGATGCCACCCAACAGAAAATGAGAACAGACCAGCGAGACTTGGAAAAGGAAACTTGCGTTAAATTTGTGAGCCTCGCATTTTGGAATGTTTCAGTGTGTGAGTAAATTTTTATATTTGCTGAAGATCCCAAACTTGGAGGAGATGCAAAGAGTGAGAATGATACCAATCGATTGCAACAGGACATAGATAGGCGACAGGTTTAGATAGAGGATTTGATCGGCGTAGGCTTGGAGTGCCGAAGGACCTGTTCCTGTGCTGTAATTTTCTTTGTTCTTTGTTCTTTGAGCAGAATGGGCAGACAAGTGGCAGATGGAATTTAATACAGAGAAATGTGAGGTGCTGTATTTTGGCAGAAGTGATTGCGAGAGGCGATATAGACTTAATGGCACAGTTCTGGAGAGTGTGCAGGGACAGAAGGGCCTGAGGGTACATGTACATACATCTTTCAAGATGGCACGACATATTGAGAGAATGTTCAGCAAAGCACGTGGCATCTTAGGCTTCATAAATAGCGGTGTTGGGTACAAAAGCAGGGAAGCTATGCTGAACCTTTATAAAGCTCTAGTTAGGTCATAACTGTGTCACCACACTTTAGGAAGGATGTGAGGGTCCTTCAGGGGCATCAGAGCAGATGGTAGTTCCAGGGATGTGGGATTTTAGCAAAGTGGATTGGAAACAGCTACTTGAATGAAAATGAGTATCAGAGCAGTGAGAGTTATTGAGGATTGAGAACAAATATGTTCAAACAAAGACAAACAGGGTGGGACTCCCAAATTTAGAGCACCTTTGATGTCAAGGAGAAAACAGGGTGGGATAAGGCACAAAAGGGAAGCGTATGTCAGATACCGAGAGCTCAATACCACAGTAAGCCGAGAGGAGTGAAGAAAGTGCAGGGGTGAAATTAAAAAAGTAAATTAGGAAAGCAAAGAGATGGCTAGAAAAATATTACAAAGTAAAATCAAGGAAAACGCAAAGAGCAAGTGGATAACTAAGGATAGAGTATTACAGACCAAATAGGGAAAGTGCGTTTGGAGGTGGGAGATGTGGGCATGTTTCTTAATGAATATTTTGTGCCTTTATTCATAAAAGATTGGGAACGATGCAGATATTGTAGTTAAAGAGGAGGTGTGTGAAATATTGAATGGGATAGACAGAATGAGAGGGGAAATATTAGGTGTTTGGCATCTTTGAAATTGGATAAATGGTCAGGCCTGGATGCATTGGCATCAATTCAGAGAAGGTTCACTGGGCTGATTCCTGGGATGGAGGGTTTGTCTTATCAGGAATGGTTGAACAGGTTGTGACTATACTCATTGGTGTTTAGAAGAATGAGAAGTGATCTTATTGAAACATACAAGATTCTGAGGAGACTTTACAGGGTGGATGCTGGGAGGATGTCCCCCCCCCCTTGGAGCAGAGTTTAAAATAAAGGGTCTCCCATTTATGACAAAAATGAGGAGGAATTTATTTCTCTCAGTGGGTGGTTTGACTTCGGAATTCTCTTCCCCAGAGAACAGTGGAGGTTGGGCCATTGAATATATTCAAGGCTGAGTGAGACCGATTTATAATCGACAAGGGAGTCAAGAGTTATGGGGCGGGGGTGGGGGGGGCAGAGAGGAAAGTGGAGTTCAGGCCACAATCAGATCAGTCATGATCGTATTGAATGGCAGAACAGGCTCGAGGGGCTGAATGGCATACTCCTGCTCCTATTTCTTATGATCATGTGCATAAAATGGAGAGTGTTCTCTTCACTTTTTAAAACACTTTTATAGCAGATGGCCAGCCCATATGTAATACAAATAGGGACGAGGTCTAGTGCAGACCTAACTAATGCATTGATAACTGTGTAAAAGTTATTGAAAATACAGAATTCTTAATATGCATTCACTGGAACAATTTTAGGCGAGTACGTAGCAAGGCCAACAACAGATGGGTCAGTTTTACACTTAGTTTTAAGGCATAATGAAGGGCCGGTGGAAGGTGATTTAGAAAAGCTGGACTGGGAAAAGCTAATTGAAGGTACATCAGTGTCAGAGCAGAGAGAGTGAATCATTTCATCTTGGGGCATTTATTATTCCAGATTTAGCTTTTTTTTTTATTTTCAGTGAAGTTTAAATTCACAAGAGCCCAATATGGGATTTGAGCTCGGGCTTTTTCAGTCATTAGCATAGGTTTTCTGATTGCAAACTGCAAAAGACATTCCCCTTCCTCCTGCTGTTGTCTGACTGTATCAGCTTTTGCATATTGCCCCCAATCCTATTCTTTCATGTGTCTAAGACTGTGATTTCAATCAGACAATGGTAAACCACTTCATTCTCTCAGGACATCGGCTTAAAGACCTTCAGGGACACAATCCACAATCTAATTCACACCCTAATCAAGCAACCAAAATCTTCAACTCCATTCAAACATCCCAATATCCTGTCCCTGCACAGATAACTGACAGTTCCACAATGCAGGAATGTCCGAATGAGAAACCACATTTACCTGGCACAATCCAAACTCCAAATTGAATCATTAAGATATAGAAAATACCACAGAAATGTGACTTGTTCCTTGTAACAGTGAGACTGAAACATTTCCGGGTACTATTCAACCAAGAAGGATTCTGAGAAAAGCCAGAATCGGTATTGAAAGAGAAAGAGAGTGAGTGAAATGGGGGGAGCGAAAGAGAGAGAGAGAGAGAGACACTGTTAGCTCCTGTATGTGTAAGGTCTCTCTGTTCCTGCACCCATTTTAACATTGTACCATTTAGTGTATTTGTCTCTCCCAGTCTTCTCTCCAAAATCCATCACTTCACATTTCTCAGCATTGAGTTAACCTGCCATGTGTCCGTCCAATTCACCAGACTGCCAATAGCTTCCTGAAATCTGCTACTATTCTCTTCCCTCTTTACGACATTTTCAACGTTTTGTGTCATCTGCAAACTTTGAAGTTCTGCTCTGTAAACCGAAGTCACATCATTCACAAACATCAAAAAGAGCAGTGGTCCCAATGTAAACCTCTGGGTGACACCACTCTACACCCTCCACCCAGTCTGAAACAATCGTTCACCACTACTCTCTGTGTTCTGTCTCTTCCCCAATGTCGTAACCCCTCTGTCACTGTCCCTTTCATCACAGGAGCGACAATATTGCGAAATAGTCAGGAAAGAGGGGACGATGCAGGCGTTGTGGTTAAGGGTCAATGAGGAGTGTGAAATATTGGATGGTATAAACAGAGTAGAATGATACCTGGACTCCAAGGGTTAAGCTAACAGTGATAATCACAAACCAGAGGAAACAGTTTTTAAATGTGATCTCGGACAGTCCGCTGTGAACTCACCAAATCACAGACTGCTCCAGCACAGCAAGAGGCCAGTCACCCATCGTGCCCGTGTGGGCTCAATGAAGTTCTCCCTGGTGCCCTGGACAATATTTATAACACAACCAAAGTCACTAAAATAAGGCTCTGCTCAATATCTTATTGCTATTTGTGGAATCTTGCAGTGCACAATTGGATGTACCGCTGTACATCTCTACACAGTCTGAGAAACAACCGTTCACAACTATTCTCTGCTTTCTGTGTCTTGGTCAGTATTAGACACAGAGTAAAGCTCCCTCTGCATTGTCCCCATCAAACACTCACCAGACAGGTATAGTACAGGGTTAGATACAGAGTAAATCTCCCTCTGCACTGCCCCATAAAACACTCACGGGGCAGGTACAGCACGGGGGTTATATACAGAGTAAAGATCCCTCTACACTGTCTCCATCAAACACTCCCAGGGCATTTGCAGCAGAGGTTGGATGCAAAGTAACGTTCCATCCATCAATGCCAGCCTCACTCTTCCTCTTTCTCTTTCTCCTCATCTCTCACTACCTGCGCTCTTTCTCCCTCTTCTCATCCGCAGAGCAAGACGTAGAGATTGAGATAGTGTACAGAGGGAGATAGATTTAAAGAGAGAAAAGGGGAGAGATAGACTTGGAAAGTGAGTAATAGAGAGAAGAAATTCGGTTTCAGAGAGTGCAAGAGGGGATGAGAGAGATAAAGGTGGAGAGAGATTACTAAGGGAGAGATTACCAGAGATTACCTCTCCCTTCGTGCCGATCATTCTTTTCCTATTTGTTACCCTCTCTATCTGTGTTCTCCCTCGACCTCGATGTTTCATACTCCATGTCTCTCTCTCGTATGTCTTGTATACTGCAGTGAAGGATTACATCAAATTGTTATGTTTTACATTTGCTTTTTCAATCTAACCTAACAATCTCTCCGTCTGGGAACAGAGGGACCTTGGACTAAATGTCCACTGATTCCTGAGGTAATGGGACAGGTGGATTTTGTCTTCTGACTTTGTCTTTTCTCCATTTCTTTGACTTTCTGTCTTTTCACGACTTCTCTGACTTTATCTTTTCTCTATTTCTCTTTCTCTTTCTATCTTTTCTCTCTTTTTTTCTCTCTTACTTTGTTTCTTTCTATCGTCTCTCTTTCTAACTTTACTCTTTCTTTTTCTCTCTCTTTCTTTGTCTCTTTCTATTTGTTCTCTCTTTTTCTCTCTCCTTCTTTGCGTCTTTCTATCTTGTCTCTATTTCTTTGCCTCTTTCTTTCTTTTCTCTCTTTATTTGTCTCTTTCTGTCTTCTCTCTTTCTCTCCTTTCTCGCTCTTGATCTATCTTTCAGACTTTTTCTTTTTCGCGTTCTATTCCTAACTCTATCACCCCCCGCAATTTATTCCCCCCGCAATTTATCTCCCCTCAAATTTCCCCCCCGCAATTTATTCCACCCCCCGCAATTCCCCCCCCCGCAATTTCCACCTGCAATTTATGCACTCGCGCAATTTATACCCCCCAGCAATTCAAAAACCCCAGCAATTTATATTCCCCCCGCAATTTATATTTCCCCCTCAATTTCACCCCCCGCAATTTATACCCCCCCAATTTATACCCCCTGCAATTTATACCCCAGCAATTTATACCGCCACAAAATATCCCCAACGCAAATTTCCGCACCCCACAAAATTTCCCCCCCCGGACATTTTTACCCCTTCAAAATTTCCCCCCGTGCAAACGTTTTACCTCACAAAATGTCCCCTCCCGCAAAATTTTCCCCTGCAAACTTGCCCCCCTGCAAATTTTTTATCCCACAACATTTTGTCGTGCCGGAATTTTTCTGCCGCAAAATTTCCCTGGCAAATTTCCCCCACGCAATATTTGCCCCTTGCAAATTTCCCAATGCAAATGTTTTTCTTCACCCCCAAATTCCACCCCCAGCGCAAATTTTCTGCCCTGCAATTTTATCCACCACATAAACGTTTTCCCCTGCAATATTTTTCCCTCCTGGTAACCGTCCCTCCCTTGTACAGACACTGCCCCACTAAATAATCCTTGTCTGCAGACCGCTATATTATATCCTCTGTTAACTGACCCCCATCTAATACCTTCACGATGAAAATACTCCCATTTAATTATCCCCTCTCTCCTGTTACAATTCAACCCATATTAATTCCCCCCTGTTAAAAGACAACCCATCTAAATACTCCCACCGAGGAACAGACTCACATCGAAATATCCCCTGGGAACAGACTCCCTTCTGAATACCCCCCAGGACCTGGCTCCCATCTCAATAACCCCCTGGGAACAGCCTCCCATCTAAATACCCCCCAGCGAACATGCTCCCATCTAAAATAAACCCAGGAACAGGCTTCCATCTAAATCCCTCCCGGGAACAGACACCCAGCTAAATAAAACCTGTTAAAATACCCCCATCTAAATACCACCCGTGAATAGACACCCATCTAAATACCCCCCGGGGAACAGTCACCCATCTGTATGCCTCCCCCCCCCCCACACGGTAACAGATTCCCACCTAAATATTACCCCCATGGAACAGACTCTCACCTGAATACCTCCACCCGCTCCCCCCCCACGGTAACAGAGTTCCATTCAAATATTCCCCCCCCAGGAACAGACTCCCATCTAATTACCCCCTGGGAGCAGACTCCCATCTAAATACGCCCCCCCGGGAACAGGCTCCCATTTAATTACCCCCGGGAACAGGCTTCCATCTAAATACCACTGGGAGCAGACTACCATGTAATTACCCACCGATCCCCCACCCCGCGAATAGGCTCCCAACTGAATACACACCGGGAACAGGCTCCCATGTAGTACCACCCGCCCCCAACCCCGCCCGGTAAAATACTCCCATCTAAATACTCACCCCAGGTACAGCCTGCCGTCTAAATACCCCCTGGGAGCAGACTCTGATGTAATTACCCCGCCCCCCCGGGAACAACTCCCACCTAAATACCGCCCCCCGGGGACAGACTCCCATCTAAATACCCTGGGAACAGACTCCCAGCTCATTACACACTGTTAAAAAACCCCCACCTAAATACCCACCATGAACATACTCCCATTTAAATACCCTCCAGGAACAGAATCCCATCTAAATTCCCCCTTGGAACAGTCTCATATCTAAATATCCCCCCAGCCCGGGAACAGGCTCCCATCTAATTACCCACCTGGGAACAGGCTCTCACCTAAATACCCCACCGTGAACAGACTCCCATCTAAATATCCCCCCTCCTGTTAAAAGACAACACATCAAAATACTGCCCGCCCCCCCAGGAACAGACTCCCATCTAAATACCCTCTGGGAGCAGACTCCCATCTAAATACCTCGCCCAGGGAACAGGCTCCCATCTAAATACCCTCTGTTAATAGACCCCCATCTAAATATCCACAGTGAACTGACACCCATCAAATACCCCAGGAACAGATCCCAATCTAAATACCCCCCACCCCCCGGCACAGATTCCCATCTAAATTCCCCCCAGGAACAGGTTCCCATCTAAATACCCCCTGTTAAAATACCCCCCATCCAAATAACCCCTGTTAAAAGACCCCCCTCTAAATACCTCGCATGAACAGACTCCCATCTAATTCACCCCTGGGGAACAGGCTCCCATATAAATACGCCGTGGGAGCTAACTCCCATCTAATTGCCCCCTGGGAGCAGTCTCCCTTCTAAATACCCCCCCAGGAACAGACTCCCGTCTATATACCACCCCCCGTTAAAGCACAACCCATCTAATTACTCCCCGCCATCCCCTCCCCCCCGCAGAAGAGACTCCCATCTAAATACCCCCTGGGAGCATATTCCCATCTAAATACCCCCCAGGGAAAAAAACTCAGAGCTAAATACCCCCTGTTAAAAGACCTCCATCCAAAAAACTCCACCCCCCAGGAATAGGCGCCCACCTAAATGCTCCCTGTTAAAATACCCCCATCTAAATACCCCCAGTGAACAGACTCCCATCTAAATTCCCCCCGAGTGCAGACTCCCATCTAAATACCCACCTGTGAACAGACTCCCGTCTAAATATCCACTTGTTAACAGATCCCAATCTAAATACACCCCGGAAACATGTTCCCAGCTAAATACTCCACTGTTAAAAGACCCCCCATCTAAATACTCCCTGGGAACAGGCCCACATCTAAATACCCCCCGGAACAGACTCCCAGCTGAATACCCCCTGTTGAAAGACCCCCGTCTAACCCCCACCCCACCCAGGAACAGACTCCCATCTAAATAACCCGCTGGGAACAAACTCCCAGCTAAATACCCCCTGTTAAAAGACCCCCATCCAAATAACGCACACCCCCTAGGAACAGGCTCCCATCTAAATTCCCCCTGTTAAAATACCCCCAGCTAAATACCCCCAGTGAATGGAGTCCCATCCAAATTCCCCCCGGGAGCTAACTCCCATCTAAATACCCCCCTATTAAAAGACACCCATCCAAATATCCCCCGGGAACAGGGTCCCATCTAAATACACACCCCACCCCCGGGAACAGACCCCCATCTGATACCCCCTGCTAACTGACCCCTATCTAATTTTCCCCCTGCCCTCCCACTATAAAAACTCCCCCTTTCTAAATACCCTTCCTGTCCTGTAAATGCCTCCCCTCTACTAATTTCCACCCTGCATCATCTCCCCCGTGAACAGGCACCCCCCGCCAGCCTCCCTGTTGAACTCCCATCCCAGTCAACACTCCCCCATCCGCCTCCCGTGTATTACCAACCTCCATCATTTTCCTGGGTTTGGCTCCGTCTTCCGACAGTCTTTAATTCACTTTAATTCCTGGTCTGGATCAGCCACTGGAATTCCATCAACGGGCTCCCAGGGCCCTGGCACATTTAACTTGTGTCTAGCCAACAGCAGGGCCGGGAAAAGAGCAATGACGCCGTCCCCCACCCCCCAGAGGCGAACAGCATTCTGAGCATTTAATGCACAGTAAGATCCCAGCACAGCCACATCCCTCTCTGTGGAAAGGTGTTTCACCTCTTCTCCCCATCAGCTTCAGGGAATCAAACAGAGCGAGACACACACACACAGACACACACTGACTGGCACAGGGACGGGATGAGGTCATTCAGCTCTTTGATCCTGTCCCATCCATGTTAGATCATGGCTGACTTGTCCCTTCCTCCATTGAGCCACAAGGAGACAGGTAGAGACATTCGGGGAGCAGATACACAGGGAGGCAAAGAAACACTGGGCTGGACTTGGACTTATTGCCAATGGTGCAAACCAGGGTGGAGGGCAGGAGGGTGGTTGTGAATCGGCTGCCCGTTCAGCATCTCTCCCCTGTTTTTACATCAATGGGAGCAAAACTGGGGAGAGATGGAAAGCAGGATCCCGGTTCACAATCACCCTGTACAACACCAAGGCAGCGAGTTCAAATCCAACCCCAGACTGAGGGACCGAGACACAGAAAACAAATCCCGGGATTAGGAAAGAACAGAGAGAGAGATAAATAAATGGAAAGGGAGATGGTGAATGATATGCAGGGAGTCCGAAACCAGTGAGAGAGAAACTGACAAGAGAGCTCAGAAATACCGAGAAGGGCAGAGACAGAGACAGAGAGAGGATGAGAAATGGAGACATACACAGACAGATGTAGATATGGAGAAAGATTCCAGACAAAGCGAGAGATGCAGCGACAGAAAGACGTGGAGGGGCAGTGATACAAAGTAAGATGTGTTTACAGAATAGAGAGGGGTGTCCCGGGAAAGGGGGAAGGGGAAATGCAGAGATAACCTTGCAGGAAAGGAAGAGCAGAGATGGAAAGATTCGGGGATTTGGACGAGAGTGAGAGAAGAAATGGATGTAGTGTTTGGAGTAGGTTATAGAGATAGGGAGGGCTTTAGGGGGCTGGAGGATCTTACAGAAATTGGTAGGATTGTAGGGGCTTCAGGAAGTTGCAGAGATATGGAGAGTGTCGGTGTTGGAAGAGTTTTCAGAGAAAAAGAGAGTTGTAGGATCTTGAGGGAATTCCAGAGCTCAGGGTCTCAGCAACTTACAGAGAAAGGGACTGTTTCAGTGTTGGAGGAGATTACAGACATAGGGATCGCTGTGGAAGTGGACGAGAATACAGAGATAGGGAGGGTTATAGTAGTGGAGGAGATTACAGACATAGGGAGGGTTGTCGGTGCAAAGGAGTTTACAGAGATACGAAGGGCAGTAGCGCAGGTTTTGATTAAAGATTTCTCAGATATGAAAGGAATTAATAAGAATTGTGTGGACATTAGCCTTTTTCCTGCAGTTGTTAGATTCAAGGGCAGACCTTTACAGTCGAAGGCAGGCCATTGATGATGGAAGATAGGAAACAGTGCATCACATTGAGAATATTGCTTGTGTGGAACTCTCTACCATGAAAATAAACATCAGGAAATACTGGAGCTTAATGAATAACTTTAAACCTGCGGTGGATAGATTTTTTTTCTCGCCAAGTGGATTGAGGAATATGAACTCTAAGGTTGATTATGGAGTTCCGATTCAGATCTGCTATGATGTCACTGAATGGCAGTTCAAACTTGAGGGCTGAATGGCCTCCAGCTAATTATTTGTATACCAATAGTATGAACACTAAACTGAGCAGATTATATCCCGTTATTTTGTGCAAGGAATGATGAACAATCATTTTTTTGGATGTACTTGCAGCCTCACAGTAGATTTTTCTGCTACCTACGATTATCAAATTAACGCCAACATCCTCTCCTCCTTATGTCCCCTCATTCTCCTCTCAGCAACATCTTTTCCACAAGAAGTCAGTTCCTACTGGCACAGGACTCACACTGGATTGTGTGTGTGTGTGTGTGGGGGGGAGGTTGCGTGCGTGTATTTATGTGTGTGTATGTATATGTATGTGAGTGTTTGTGTGTGTGAATGTGCGTGTGCTTTGATTTTATACATTAATGGGCTGTGGGCGTGGCAAGCTAGGCCAGCAATTATTGCCCGTGTCGAATTTTTCGTGAGAATGACATGGTGAGTTTTAGTTAGTATGTGTGTGTGTGTGTGTGTGTGTGTGTGTGTGTGTGTGTGTGTGTGCGTTTGAGATGGTGTTTATGAATGTGACTGCACGTTTGTACTTGTGCGTATGTCACATTGAGAGGAGTTTGGGGTAAATGTGTTCAACCATGTGGCTCCTAAAAATTTTATTAGTTTAAAAACTTTCAGTTTTCTTTCATTCATTGGGAATGGTTAGTTTTTTAATCAGGTCCATTTGAAGTTCATTTGTTTTTTTTGTCTTTGCCTCTTACAAAGATGGCGGCCGCTGACGGACAACAGGACAGGCCACGGCCGTTATTCTTGACAAAGAGAATCCGGGAAGAGACAGGAATGCGCCAAAATTATCCGGCTTCTCCAACAGCGCCGGGAGGAATTTGTGGCTTTCTAGCTGCAGCAAACAGTTTGTTTTATTTGTTTAAAATAGTTATGAAAGAAAATATGTTACGTTTCTTTCTGGCAATTCCTTGGATTCCCTCATCCAAGTGGCCCAGTCTTCACCTGAGAAAAAAAAGACAGAGCTTGGTGGCATGCTATTCTATCATGGAAGGCTGTACAACTGAGCCAGGTCCTGGAACTCACTCAATCGTAGCAACTGTGGGAGCTCCATTGCCAATGGGAACAGCAGCTAGTTCAAGACAGAAGGGCGGGCATCATCTTCTCAAGGGACAATTACGGATCTGCAATTAATGCTGGTGTTGCTAATGGGAAGCACATGCTGTGAATCAATCTACACAGAAAATATTTTGGAAACAGATTTATTCTTTCATAGAGTGGCAAATGACACTACAGTATGTACTTATGATCTGTGAGTAAGTAAGTGTGGTTGATGAATGGGTTAATGTGCGATCTCAATCTAATAGTGCCACTGAATGTGAGCGGGTAGGTGAATAATGTTCATATTCTCCATTGTCTCAGCTCATCTGTGGTGGAAACCATCAGCCATGCCTTTATTATCTAAAACTTGATAAATCAAATACTCTCCTTACTGGCCTCCCTATTTCCACTCTCCATATAGTTCAGTACATCCAACTCCCTGCTGTCCCACCTCTTAACTCGGATGAGGTCCCGTTCACCCATCCCCCAAGTGTTTGCTGACCGACATTCGAACCTGGTCCAACTACATGATTTTTTAAAAAGAAATATTCATCCTTGTGTTCAGATCCTTCCATGACCTCATCCCCATCTCTGTAACCTTGTCAGGCTCCACACCTCTCCCTATGTCTGCATATCCTACACAAGCGATAGCAATATTCCCCAACTGTTTCACCTCCTGCAACCCCTATTACAGTCGCTATTACTGAAACCTCTTCCAGCCCTGCAACCCGCCCTATCCCTGTATCCCCCTCCAGCCCTGAAACTCACCCTATCTTCGCAACCACCTCGAGCCAGTACAACGCCCCTTACCTCGATAAAATCCTCCAACCCTCCAGCCCGTCCAATCTCTCTAACTTCCTCAAGCCCCTACAATCCTGCCTATCCCTTTAATATTTACAAACCCTACAACTGTCCCCATCTCTGTTTCCTAATCGAGCCCATCACCCCGCCTATCCAGAGAGAGAGAGAGGAAGAGAGAGAGAGAGAGAGAGATCTGCCGTTACCATGGCCACCAGGTAGCGAGTTGTGCAGCTGGAGAGGCCGTATTTTCCCCGAGCCGAGATCACAATCGCCACTAAATTAACTGGAAGAGAGACAAGGGAATAATGACTGAAAATTAATGATTAACATTTTACAGACAGTAAGGGCAGGATTTTAGCACCTCCGATAGGTGAGTTGCTGGCGTGTTGGAGGTTAAAATTTTTAAAATCTCAACTCCGAGCACAACCCACCTCTGACCCCTCCATTTCTGGTTTTAATGAAGCTGTGACAGGGCACGGGCAGACCCACGTTCCAAGGAGGCAAGGTTGCAATTGGAATACTTTACTGATGCTGGAAATTTCTGATTTTATGTGTTTGACAGGTTTAACTCTGGCCAGCCCGCTTTCCCTGCTATCATAGGGAACATTTGCATGTGGAGCCCCATGTGCAAAGAAAGCCGGGTTTGGCCATTCTATCCGACCCCCACCAAAACTGGACCCTGAACGGCAAGATTAGACCCGCCCTTCCAGGATCAGAATTCCCTCCAGGATTGGAACCCTCTCTCTTGATCAGACCATACGTCGTCTCTTGGATAACATAATCTCCAGGACCCATCCTTCCCTGGCCTGAGATCACACTTCAGGATAGGAGTCCCCTCCCCTGCTTTCAGGATTGGCAACCGAGTGATCGGATATTTCAAGACTCTTCCTCGCTCTAGAGTTAACCTTTGGAGACCCCAAAGTCAGGCAGCTCCTCCCATTAGCCGGGGTCAGTATTTGAACAACCCTGGTCCGAAGATCAGGTCTAGACTCCTTCATGCCCAATTGGAAGCAAAGCCTGTTAGTGTGACATCAGGCGTGTACCTATCAAGGATTAAAAATTTAGGGTATGCAGTTAAAACTCTAGAACACCTATCCTCAGCTGTGTCATTCACTCTTTAATATCTATACCAAAGTAAAAACAAAATATTGACACTGCTGTAAATCTGATTGAAAATAGCACAATATTGAAGAGGAAAATGTGTTGTAGTGCCAGTAAGCTAGTAATCAGGAGGAACAGGCTAATGCCCCGGGGACACGTATACAAATCCCACATGGCAATTAGTTGAATTCAAATTCAATTCAATTAATAAAGTCAGCAAATCAACAAAAAGCAGGAATTGAAGGTTAGTCTCAGTAATAGTGACACCAGCATTTTTACTGTCAAAAATTATCAGCTTCACTAATGTCGTGTAGGGAAGGACATCTGCCTTCCTTACTTGGCCTGGACTACATATGACTCCAGTCCAAGCGCAATGTGGTTGACTCTTAGCTGCCCTCTGAACTGTTCTGGCAAATAACTCAGTTGTCAAAGGAAATAAGGGATGGCCAATCAATGCTGGCCTTACCAGCAGCACACTCATCCCGTGGAGGAATTAAAGGAAACACTCAGCAGGGCAAACAACATCTGTGGATATAACAAGGGAGTTAACGATTCAATCTGATAGGTTTTCTCCAGTACTGTGCGATATTAGAGATTAACAGTTTTAAAGCAATGATAGAGTTGTGAAAAGTCGGGTATGGGAGTGGAAAGAACAACGGGGAAGGTCAGTGATGAGATGGAGGGCAGGAATAATACAAAGGGCAAAAAAACATATGGCGAATGGGACAAAGGAAAAGGAGAGGATTAAAACGTGGGTGGTTTAAATGGTTACAGAAGATTACAGAAGGAGGGAGGAACCTGGAAAATCTGGCAAAGATGAGCCAGAAAAAGTGACCCAGAATTGTGGGTATACCCAGCAGCTGTTTATTAATAGAGAATCCCTACACCACCTTCACTCTGACTGACTCTGGTTTAACCATCCCTCAATAACAGCACAGGCTGTCCGAGAAAGTGTTTATTATCTGAATATTTTAATCTCAGTGTTGAACTCGAGATGCGATAAAACACCTATTCGAAATTAAGCTGCAATGGAAGAGGATGGGGGGTCAGCTGTCGAGAGGTCAGAGTGGAGGAGGGTGTAGAATTAAAGTGATAAGTGACTGGAAGCTCAGGGATACACTTGCAGACTGAACGGAGTAGTCATGCAATGCAATCACCCAATCTGCATTTGCTCCTGTCCCAATGTCCAGCAGATTTCACCATGTGTACTGAATACTATTACTAAATGGTAAATAGTACAGCACATTGTTTCACCGGGAAGGATTGTTTGGGGCCCTGGATACCTCTTGCTTGGGAATGTGACAGGGAAAATCATCTGATATTGTGGGTAATTGAGGAGTGGACCAGAGTGCAGGGAACAGGGTGGTAGAAGGGGAGCCAAATATATGTTTAGTGCTGGACTTAACCGGATATGGTGGAAATGTTGGTGGATGGCGTGTTCATTGTGGAGGCGAGTGGGGTGGAAAGTGAGGGTCAGGGGAACACTATGATGGCTTTGGCTGGGAGGGGAAAGGGTGAAGGCAGTAACACGGAAAATAGGATAGACATGATGAAAGGTCCTATTAACCACAGTGGAGGGTAACCATTGTATGACGAATAATGACGACATTTCTGAAGCACTGGTGTGAAAGGTAACATCCTCGGAACAGATGGAATAGAGATCGAGAAATTGGGAGAATGGCACAGAGTCTTTCTAGGAAGTGGGATGGGAGGAAAGGTAATCAAGGTAGCTGTGGGAGTTAATGGGATTATTGTAGATATTCGTGGATAGGCAATCCATGAAATAGAGGCAGTATGGTCGAGGAAGGAAAGGGAAGTGTCAGAGACGGCTATGAGAAGACCAGGGACGGATGGGATTGCGAGAAAAAGTTGCAGAAGTTTTCCAGTTCAAGGCAAAAGAAGTAAAAAGGCAGCAGTACAGTCAGCAAACTATCAGGAAAAATGTGAAGGAAGGGAACAAAGAATGGTCCCCGTATTCTAAGCAAATGAAGCACAGCTTAACCCATACAGTTTTCCAGAGACATTATTTGAGTGTGTAATATCCCATTGTTTAGACCCGAGGTCCACACACCATTAATTTACGACAGGGTTCCTGCACAGGGGTCAGGATCACAAAACGGGGTTGGTTTTGATTCCCAGGCCAGAGTCACTGACAACGAGTGGGGTTCCAGTGGAAATGGTGAGAGAATGACACAAAACCAATCAATTTCAAATGGGACCCTCGGAATCTACCAGCAAAAGATGCTGGAAGGAAACGAGGTGGGAATCGGGCTCATTGTGCTGGAGCCTGTTCTCCTCCCGAAGCCGGGTTTTGTTGCGTGGGTTTGGAGAATCCAGGCAGAATCAGGATTGCAGGTTCTGATTCTCCCAGGAGCTGGATAGGCCAAATGATGCCTTCATGCCCAGAGACCAACTGAGGTCCTTGAGTGGCCTATTCACGGGGCTACAGCTTCACAGGACTGGACCTAATATCCTCACAGGGAGATTGGACAGCGCTGCTGGGGAGTGTTTAAACAGTCTTGTCAGTGGGATGGGAACCGGAGGCATAGCTCAAATTGGAATGATGTAGAATTTAAAACATGAGGTAGAAAAGTAGACAACAGCATTAGAAGGTATGCGAAACAAAGGCAAGTCTCAACTAGTTTTAGAATGCAGAATAATATTAAGAATCCAAGGTTAAGGGCACACTACCTGAATGCTAGCAGCATTCGAAACAAGGTAGGTTATTTAAAGGCACAGATAGAGGTAAATGGGTATGATCTCATTGTCATTACAGAAACGTGGCTATAGGGTGACGAAGACCGGGGACTGAAGATTCAAAGAGATTCAACATTTGGAAAGGAAAGGAAAGCAGGCAAAGGAGGTGGTTTCGCGCTGATAATATGGGATGGGATTAGTATATTAGTAAGGGATGGTCTCAGATCGTAAAAACAAAATGTGGTGTTTGGGTGCAGCTATGAAACAGAAAGGGGCAGCAAACATTGGCAGAAGTTGCTTATAGGCCAACAGGCAGTAGTGACAGTGTGGGTCATGGTGTTAATCAGGAGATTAGAAATATGTAGCATGGGTAATACAGTGATTATGGGTGACTTCAATCTGCAGATAGACAGGGTTAATCTAATGAACACTAGTGCTGTGGAGGACAAGTCGTTGGACTGTTAGGAATGGTTATCTGGAGCAGATGTTGTGGAACAGACCAGAGAACATGCTATTTTAGATCTAGTATTAGGTAACGATAAAGGGCTAATTAATAATTTTGTTGGTAAAGATGCTTCCAGGATGAATGACCATATATGATAGAATTTTACGTTTTGTTTGAAAGTGAGGTCGTTCAACCTGAGCCAGGGTGTTAATTTTGAACAAAGGAAATTATGAAGCTATGAGGGGCAATTTGGCTGCTGTGGTTTGGGAAAATACAATAAAAGGTCTGACAGTGCAGAGGAAATGGATAGTCTTCAAAAAAATATTTCATAGTTTACAGCAACCGAATATTCCTTCAAGGTGCAAAGAAAACAAATGTAAAGGCAGTCAACAGTGGCTAACAACGGAAGTTAATGTTTGTATAAGATTAAACTAAAATGCCTATAAAGTTGCCAGAAATAGTAGTAAACCAGTGGGATGGGAAGATTTGAGAATACATTAAAGTCGGACCAAAAACTAATAAAGAAAGACAGAATAGAATATGAATATAATAGTCAAAAAGCAAACAAAGTAATGCACTTCAAAAGCCTCTATGTCCATAAAAAGGAAACGATTGGCTCAGTCAAATGTGGGTCCATTACAGGTATTGTCAGCAAAATTTATAATTGGAACAAAGAAATTGCAGAGAAGCTAAATGATTTCTTTGTGCCTTTCTTCTCTGAGGAAGATAAAAGAAATTTCCCAAAATTAGAGATCCAAGGTACTCGGGAGAAAGGGAATATGATGGAAATTAGTGTGAGTATGACGGCTGTATTGCAGAAATGAATGGGGCTGAAGGATCCTGCAGATTTGAAGGTCGCAAATGTCACAACACTACTTTCGAATGGAGGGAGACAGAAGACAGGGAACTACAGACCTGTTAGCCTCACATCAGTAGTAGGGAAAATGTAAAGATCTATTGTACAGGATGTGATAAATGGAAACTCGGTTAATAATGATCTGATTGGGCATAGAAAATACATGGTTTCATGAATGGGAAATCATGTTTAACGAACCGGTTGGAGCTTATTGAACAGTTTACCATCAGAATTGAGAAAGGGGAGTCGGTGGACCTGGTATACTTGAATTTTCCGAAGGCTTTTGAAAACGTTACCCACAGCAGATTGATAGCAAAATTAAAGCACGTGGGATAGGAGGCAATACACTGACATTGATTAAGGATTGGTTAGCAGGCTGAAAGCAGAGAGTCGGAATAAACGTGTCATTGGCATTGGCAGGCTCCCATTGGCAGGCTGCAAATAGTGAGGTACCACTGGGATCAGTACTCGGGCCCCAGCTGTTCACAATGAATCTTAATGATTTGGATGTGGGGGCCAAATGTAATATTTTCAAGTGGGTGGATGACACAAAACTCAGTGTGAATGTGCTTTGTGAGGAATATGCTAATTGGTTTGAAGGGGATTTGATCCGACCTACAGAGTGGGCAAGACATTTGCAGATAGAATATAATGTGGAGAAGTGTGAGGTTCTCCATTTTGGCAGGAGTAGCAGATGGGCAGAGTTTATCTTCAATGGCAACAGATTAGAAAGTACAGACGTACAAAGGGACCTCCATATGTTTGTCAATAAGTCACTGAAAGCTAACATGCAGGTGCATCACGCAATTAAGAAGGCTAATTGCACGTTCGCCTTTATCACAAAAGGATTTCAGTGCAGGAATAGTGAAGTCTTGCTTCAATTGTCTAGACCTTGGTTACACCACACCAATAGTATTGTGTGCAGTTTGGTCCCCTTACCCGAGGAAGGATCTTATTGCCGTGGAGGGAGTGCAACGAAGGTTCACCAGACCTGTTCCCAGGATGGCGGGACTGTCCGATGAAGAGTAATTGCAGAAACTGGGCGAGTATTCTCTCGAGTTTCGAAGCATGAGAGGTGACCTCATTCAAACCTAAAAAAATTCATAAAGGGACAGACAGGGTGGTTGCAAGTAATTTTTTTTTTCCCCGGGGTGGGGAGTCTGGAACCAGGAGACACAATTTCAAAATAAGAAGGAGATATATGAGTCGAAATTGCCTTACTCAGAAGGCTGTGAATCTTTGGAATTTCCTGCCTTAGAGGGCTGTGGAACCTTAGTCATTGAGTATGTTTAAAGCAGAAATCGTGGGATTTCGAAATACGAATGACATAAGGAGATATAGGGATAGAGTGTAAAAAAGGCATTGAAGGGGATTATCTGCCATGATCGTACTGAATGGTGGAGAAGGCCCGAAGGGCTGAATGGCCTACTGCTGCTCTTCTGTTTCTAGTACCGGTAGTGGCCACCGCTCCCGGTGGTGCTGCCGTTACTCTGTGCTGCCGGCCCTGTGATTGTGCAACCCACGGCCCTATAAAGCCATCAATGCGATAGGGACGCCGTCTCGTTAAACTTTACAAGAAAAGACAGGAGGGTCGGTCCTGGGGCAGCGGCGGGGGAGGGAGGGCAGTGAGGGGTGACATTTCAGGCCAACTCCTGGAATCATGCCTCCTGCACAGGACACAGCCCATCGAGTCTGTCAGGAAGGATCCCATCCACTGAGTTTAAGGACAGCTCGCATTTACTGGCCTTTGGAGCAGTCAGGACAGACTTACGTGGACAAACATGTAAATGGATTTCTGGAACACATCTGTGAGCTCAGAAGATAGGAAGTCTCATGTGTTTTGGGACACTCAGGGCAACATGAGCCAGTGAATGAGGAATCAGAGCCTGAAGTAGGGGAAAGAGGTCTCTGAGGGGAAGAAATAACTGTCCAATAAGGGTGAATAAATTCCAACAAAATAAATCCCACAACATTAAAGGTAGAAAGTAGTAAATATTCGATAAAGTAATCAAAGAGTGGGAAAAGTCTATGGTTCGGATTCATACTAAAAAGATAGGGAAGAAGCACAAGAGGCATTATTTTCGGTTCCTTAATAATCATCAGGAAACAATCTAAAAGGACTGGCGGACTGTTAATGTGGCTGTTATACTTTACATGTAAGGCAGAACATGTCCAAATAACTATATAACAGTCAGCGTCAGTGGCACAGAAATTACTGGAACCCCTTTTCCGAGATGTAACGGATAAACACCTGGAAACACCTGAATAATGAAGAGTATTCAGCACAAATTCCAAAATGAAGGTCATACTTGACCAACCTTATTGGATTTTTGAATAATGTCAGAAAGCTTAGATACATGTAATACAGTTGATGTCATGGCCATTAATTTTCGAAAGGTCTTCAATAAGGGACCATGTATCAGACTGATGATTAAAATCAGAGCAAGTGGATTTAGGGGACAAGTAGCAGAATGGACAGCAATCTGACTACAAAAGCAGAAAACAGGGAATAAGGGTTAAAGGTATTTTGTCAGATTGGCAGAGGTTGGGAAGTGGTTTTCCACAAAGGTCAGCGCTGTGAATACTGTCCGTCACCACTTAAATAAACCATATGGATGTGGGAAGTAGAAGCACAATTTCACAATTTGCAACCAAGTCTAAATTCAGAGTACAGTTGATACCGAGTAAGAATGCAACCAAATACCTGAAAACATTATTAATAATACTTGATAAAGTTTCACAAAGGTCATTTAAATTCCTAATTATTTTGAGGAGTGCCCAGTGTGAGCTGCTTAATTTTGTTCTGATAAATAAGCATCTCAAATAATGCTTGGACGACAAGAGTCTGAATGGGGTCAAAGGGGAAAGAGGTTCAGGGGACAGATTCTCAAATCATTGAAAGTAGCAACACATGTTAACGGGCCTGTACATTACAAAACAATCACAGGAGCTCAATTCCAGAGGACTGGAATGGAAAAAAACAAAGAGCTGATCTTATACTAAAATAGAAGCATGGTTTTACAAAACTTTGCGTACTGTGTGTAGTTCTAGTCTCCATGTTACAAAAAGGATACTGATGCATTCGCGATGCTGCAATTATTTTTAATCAGATGATATCAGAGCTGAGAGAAGTGTACTGTTTATTTCACCATTCATATTTTACAAAGTTATTATTTACCTCCCTTGCTATGATCTCTCTATTATGAAAACAGGATATGTATGTTCATTAGCAGTAGGTATCTCCTCACAGTGACACAATTCACTGAGCCAAGGGAAAAGATTGGTACAAGTTACATCTGGTGAGATTCTGAACATAGAACATAGAACATTACAGCGCAGTACAGGCCCTTCGGCCCTCGAAGTTGCGCCGACCTGTGAAACCATCTGACCTACACTATTCCATTTTCATCCATATGTCTATCCAATGAGCACTTAAATGCCCTTAAAGTTGGCGAGTCTACTACAGTTGCAGGAAGGGCGTTCCACGCCCTTACTACTCTCTGAGTAAAGAAACTACCTCTGACATCTGTCCTATATCTATCCCCCCTCAACTTAAAGCTATGTCCCCTCGTGTTTGCCATCACCATCCGAGGAAAAAGACTCTCACTATCCACCCTATCTAACCCTCTGATTATCGGATATGTCTCTATCAAGTCACCTCTCCTCCTCCTTCTCTCTAACGAAACCAACCTCAAGTCCCTCAGTCTTTCCTCGTAAGACCTTCCCTCCATACCAGAAAATATCCTAGTAAATCTCCTCTGCACCCTTTCCAAAGCTTCCACATCCTTTCTATAATGCGGTGACCAGAATTGCACGCAAAACTCCAGATGCGGCCGCACAAGTGTTTTGTACAGCTGCAGCATGACCTCATGGCTCCGAAAATCGACCCCCCGACTAATAAAAGCTAACACACCATATGCCTTCCTAACAGCCCTATTAACCTGGGTGTCAACTTTCAGGGATTTATGTACCTGGACTCCAAGATCGCTCTGCTCATCTACACTACCAAGAATCTTCCCATTAGCCCAGTACTCTGCATTCCTGTTACTCCTTCCAAACTGAATCACCTCACCCTTTTCCGCATTAAACTCCATTTGCCATCTCTCATCCCAGCTCTGCAGCCTATCCATGTCCCTCTGTAACCTGCAACATCCTTCGGCACTATCCACAACTCCACCGACCTTCGTGTCATCCGCAAATTTACTAACCCACCCTTCTACACCCTCATCCAGGTCATTTATAAAAATGACAAACAGCAGTGGCCCCAAAACAGATCCTTGCGGTACACCACTAGTTACTAAACTCCAGGGTGAACATTTGCCATCAACCACCTCCCTCTGTCTTCTTTCGGCTAGCCAATGTCTGATCCAATGCACTAAATCACCTTCAATCCCATACTTCCGTATTTTCTTCAATAGCCTACCTTGGGGAACCTTATCAAACGCCTTACTGAAATGCATATACACCACATCCACGGCTTTACCCTCATCCACCTGTTTGGTCACCTTCTCAAAAACCTCAATAAGGTTTGTGAGTCACGACCTACCCTTCACAAAACCGTGCTGACAATCGCTAATGAACTTATTCTTTACAAGATGATTATAAATCCTATCTCTTATAACCTTTTCCAACATTTTACCCACAACCGAAGTAAGGCTCACAGGTCAATAATTACCAGGGCTGTCTGTACTCCCCTTCTTGAACAAGGGGACAACATTTGCTATCCTCCAGCCTTCCTGCACTATTCCTGTCGCCAATGACGACATAAAGATCAAGGACAAAGGCTCTGCAATCTCCTCCCTGACTTCTCAGAGAATCCTAGGATAAATCCCATCTGGGCCAGGGGACTTATCTATTTTCACACTTTCCAAAATTGCTAACACCTCCTCCTTGTGAACCTCAATCCCATCTAGCCTAGTAGTCTGTATCTCACCTGAGATATGAACTGATCCGTCAAAACTTAATCTGTTGCACCAATATTAATCCTGCATCATTAATAGGTAATTGGCTTCAGCACACGTGGCCCACAGCAGGACTATGTTAGATGAAGGTATTAATCAGCAATAAAATAAATAGCGTTCACAGTAACTATACTCAGCTTGTGAATAATTCATTATTACAATATTAGAATACGGTATCAGTGCTGTCGCGCAGTTTAAATGCCGGTAAATAGTTAGCGTCTGTTTCAGTCAGAAGAGTTCAAAAGGAAACAGAAATATCAATACATTTAAATTTATACATGGATTAGAAGACCTCAGTAAACATCTTCCACTTGGCAATCAATTCGGAAGACCCAAACGCATCTCAATAGAGAGATCTATCATCTGAAGCAAAGATTTCAAAATAGAAACGGATTGGACAATTGCAGTCATTACAGTAAAACATGCTCACTGAGATCAGGTGTCCCACTCCAGTTTATGACCAACACTCCACACAATTCCACAATGACAGATACTCCCAATAGTACATGACCACTGGAGTCAGATGTTTCGCTCCTGTTAGAGACCCACACTCAGTACAATTCTACAGTGACAGATGGTCCCAATAATACCTTATTTTAAAGATTTGGCTTCAGTGATATCTAAGTTAACATTACACGATTTTCCACTGAATGCAATAACTTGATAATTCAGAGAGCCTATCAGTTACAATCAGAGCTTTATTATCCGTAAAGGGAATACAATAAAACCGCAGCGACAATGCAGGATATTTGACATAAGAAAATGATATCAGTGATGGGTTGTCTGTATATCGCTGACCACTAGATCACCAAATAACATCCTTTGTCAGAGAAGAAATATAGACCAGTTCACACACAGTTTTACCCAACTTCAATGGTTATAATCACTTACCAGGATCACCAATGATGACAAGGATCAGGTGATATATTTTCCTGATACTGATCAGTGTTTCAAGCATTTTCTGTATGAAGTGATCTGTCCTTTTGTACTGCCAGCAATCTCTCTATATTGAACTCAGAGGTGATACATTCCCAGCGCCTATAATTTATACCCTGTGGGATCTCCATGGGAAATTGAAATTGCAATGTTTTTTAAATTTGAAGAAACAGATTACGACATCGACTTCAGTCCCTATTGTCACAAAATATATATGTTTCAGAAGTTGAATTGGAAAACTGCTGAGACTGGACTATTCTGATCACATCAATTGACTCATGGAGATTAGAAGCCATATTCTCCTAGCAATGAGGTTGTTCTTTCAAACTTCATCCATCATATCTCTAGTCACATGTTGTTTCAGTGATGTCCTTCACGCGCCTGTGACAATTCAGCAATTTAACTGCAAATGTGTGGATGTTTCCTTCAGGGCTCGTCTACCTCACTGTGGATTCTGGCTGTCCCCTTTAACTTTGGTCATTCAGTAATTAAATACCAAGTACAGAATATCTCTCTCAAATCTGCTCTTCTTCATTGTGGGATATGGTTGCTTCTTTAACTGTGGACTTTCAATTAAGTGATCAGAAAGAGTTATTTGTGACTATGCATTGCATAATTGAACTAATGCAGCATCTCATCCTTCATTACCAATACAGCCCCACATCCTTTTCCTTTTTCCTATCCTTCTCAAATGGTGAATACCTTGAAATTTCAGTTCACAGCTTTGGTCAGCTGCAGCCACGTGTCCGTTGAAGAACATCCTTGGTATCTAATGTTCCATCAATTCATCGATTCTACCTTAATGCGAATGCTACATGCAGTCGATAGAGTGCCTTAAATTTGGCCTTTTATAACTTGTTTCCCCGTATTTTGACCCGATTTGATGCTGGCCTTTGTTTCTGCTGCCTTCCACTTTCGCTTACTTCCTTTGTTACTACCATTACCAGCTTCTTTTTTCTCCTATCTGAAATCCCTCGCAGGTTCCCATCCTCTGCCAAGCTACTTTCAAACTTAACCAGCATCATCGTACATCGTCCTGCGAGGATATTGGTCTCCGTCCTGCTAAGGTATAATCCATCCTTCTTGTCGAGTTTCCTCCTGCCCAGAACGAGTACTGATGCCTCAAGAATCTAAAGTCCTCCCATCTGCAACATCTTTCCAGCCACACCTTCATTTGCTCCACACTTCTATTTCTGTATTCACCAGCATGTAGCACTGGGAGTAATCATGAACTTACTCCTTTTGAAGTCTTGCTTTTTAATTTCTTTCCTATCTCCCGAAAATCTGTTTCCAGTTCTTCATTCCTCTTTCTCCCTGTCTTTAGTAGAGATGTGGTCCATGAGCTCTCGCTGTTCACCCACCCTGCAGTTGCACAGTGTTATCCTTGATGCTGTCACCAAGGGAGACAACATACCATCCTGGATTCACACCTATGGTCGCAGACATGCCTGTCTGTTCCCCTAATTATTGAATCCCCTACCACTTTCACTTTTCCACTCCTCTTCCTCCTGTCCTGTGCAGCTGAGCTGTCCGTGGTTTCACGGACTTAGCTGTGGTTGCACAACCATGAGGAACCATCATCTTCACCTGTAAGCAAAGAGGGAAATCTATCAGTGAGCGAGATCGACTCAGCAGAAAACTGGACAACCTGCCTGGTCCTCCAAGCCTATCTGGTGGTCACCCATCCCCTCTCTGCCAGACCTCTCTTCACCTACAGTGTGAACGTATCTCTAAACATAGTATCTACATAGTTCTCAGTCTCACGGATGTGGCACAGTGTCTCCTGCCAGGTCACAAGTTGAAAACCCAGGAGACCAGCCTTTTGCAGCTGGTGACACTTCCTGAACATGTGGTCGTCTATGCAACTGGAAGCGTCCAGAAACAATATCCACCATTTTAAACATCCAGCATGCTATGCCACTGTGGGAGCCATCACACCCTCATGACAGGCACACGAGCATATGGAGATGGTGAGAGGAGGGACAGTAACTGCAGTGAGACAGGGGCACCAGAAGATGGGGATGGTGAGAGGGGACAGAAACTGCAATGAGGCAGGGGCACCAGCAGATGGAGATGGTGAGAGGGGGACAGTCGCTGCAGTGAGACAGGGACACCAGCAGATGGAGATGGTGAGAGGGGACAGTAACTGCAATGAAACAGGGACACCAGCAGATGGAGATGGTGAGAGTGGGACAGTAACTGCAGTGAGACAGGGACACCAACAGATGGAGATGGTGAGCCATTGCTGATGGGAGATTCAGTGTTGCTGAGAGTCTGAAAGTTTCAAAATGTTTGAGAAGTTTATTTTCTGTAAACTTGAGATGCTGAATAAAATAATTTCAATACAATTGTTGTTAAATGGCTATTTTCCTATGGCTATGTAAACACTTGTAACATTAAACTGCTTCCTATTTGGAAAATTGTTTTGAGTGATTAAAAATAATTCATAAACAAAACAACAGCATCAAGTAAAACTCAACAATCATTTACAAATAAATCTCTCTAAATAAGTTGTGTTGAATTCTTCATCACTAATGTTATAACATCTCTCTTTCACTCTCACTTATCTCTCTATGCTGGCATCTTCTGTACTATAACTCAGAGTAATTAAAGTTTTGATCCGATTGTCTTTTGTAATTTAACATGGAATCTGCTTTCACAATCCTGTCAGACAGTGAATTCCAGACCAGAACAACTCGCTGCCTATTTGTTTCAGCCCTCTGCTAGTGTTAATAGCCTCTCCTCATGTCTCCAAACTGAGGAAAAGGTTTTGAATGCAATTAATTTCTCCAGGACAGCAGCTGCAGAGGAGCTGGAGCCACCTGAATGTGGACAAGCGATGAACAAAAATCATCTCTGAATCCCCCAGGACAGCAGAGGAAAGAAAAAGTCAGGAAGCAAATGGAAACAAGTGACACTTTATTGCAGCAGTAAAAATTATTTGTCAGAATGTGCAGGTATTCTCGCTGAGCTTTATACAAACTGGAGGTGAACATTGGATGGTCTTTCATACAATTTGTGATAAATGTACATTTCACAATTTTGTAAACCCATGTGACATTAAAGTTGTAACTGTTAAGAAGGTTTTTTTCGATTGATTACAGGCTAATGCATAAAGACAGCATCATCAGATAAAGAACAAAGAATCATTGAAAAATATAACTGTAAATATGGGTCAGAACTGTTGTGTGAAATGTCACCAGATGTGAAAGTTCTCTTGGCTGCTTCATTAACCTGGCTCTAGTTTCAGTCTTTATCACACAGTGAAATTGAAAATCCGGGTAAAAATACTGCAGTAAAACCGGCCTCTCCAGCAAAAACTCACTTCCTGAATTTCAAGGTAACTGCAGTGAGACATTTTCAGTCATTTTCTGAACGTCTGTTAACTGGAGGTGAATAGTGAAAGACATTTAATGCAATTAGTGTTAAATAATCATTATACAAACCGGCCCCTCCAGGTTTTAAATTACAGCAGATTTTCTGCTCTGTTAATGAGGTTTTTGGGGGACAGACAGACAGACAGGCAGGTTTCTGTCTGGAATGGTCCATTTGTGATATGGCTGGAATATCCCTCTCTCCCCAATTCCCTGTTCATACAGAGACTCACCTTGCCTGGGAGGCAGTGTACAGATGGAAGAAGCTGAGAGCTCGTTGGATGAGCTATATTTTGGGTGGACTGGCTGCTTTGAGTGACTAGTGCTGGGATATATTAGGACAACATCGGCCTCCATTCTTGCTTTCCATGCGGCTGGTTTGTGAAAGTGAGTTCATGTGTCTCAGTCTCTGTGTCTCTGTGCCCAGATGAATTGCAAGCTGATTACAGTGTGTGTGTGTGTGAGTGAGAGTCCAGTCTGAATCCCCCCCTCTCAGTCCCAGTCCCGACCCTTTTCTCCAATTCCCTTTCTGCCTTTCTCCCTCCTTCTGACTCAGTCTCTCTCACTCTGTCTCTCTCTCTCAATCTCTGTCCCTCAATCACTATCATATTCTCTCTCTCTATCTTTCTCTATCTCTTTGTGTCTATTTCTCTCTCTCTCTCTCTCTCTGTTTTTCTCTCACTCTGTTTCTCTCTCTCTCTCTGTTTTTCTCTCTATCTCTGTTTCTTTTCTCTCTCCCTGTTCCTCAATGTCTCCCTCTCAATCTCTCTATCTGTGTTTCTCTCTCTCTGTATCTCTCTCTCTCTCTCTCTCTCTCTCTCTCTGTTTTCTACAATCTCTGTGTTTTTCTCTCTCTATCTGGTTCTCTCACTCTCTGTTTCTCAATCTCTCTCTCCCTCACTTTGTGTTTCTCTCTCTCTCTCTCCCCCAGATTCTCAATCTCTGTTTCTTTCTCTCTCTCTGTTTTTCTCTCGCCCTCTCTTTCTCTCCATCTCTGTGTACCTCCATCTCTCTCTATTCCTCCCTCTCTCACGTTGTGTTCCTCTCTGAGTGATTGTGTGTGTTTCTGTCTCAATGGCTTTCTCTGTCCTTCTCTCTCACAATCTCTCTGTGATTATCTGTGTGTCTTTCTCACTGGCTTTCTGTCTGCCTCTTCGCTGTCTGCAATTTATTTGTGGCTCTGTTCATTCCCTCAACCTTTTTCCTCCTCTTTTTCTCCGTCCCTTTCTGTCCTTTACCTATTTCTCTGACTTTCTATCTTTTCTCTATTTCTCTGACGTTTTGTCTTTTCTTTATTTCTGACTTTGTCTTTTCTCTATTTCTCTGACTTTCTCTCTCTTTCCTGTTTCTCTGTATCTGTCTTTTCTCTCTTTCTTTCTCTCTCTTCCTTTGTCTCTTTCTGTATTTTCTCTATTTCTCTTTCTCTCTCTGTCTTGTATCTATTTCTCTTCCTGTCTCTGTTTTTCTCTATTTCCCTGACTTTCTGCCTTTCTCTATTTCTCTGACTTTCTGTCTTTTGTATATTTCTCTGACTTTCAGTCTTTTCTCTATTTCTGACTTTGTCTTTTCTCCATTTGTCTGACTTTCTTTCTCTTTTCTGTTTCTCTGTCTCTGTCTTTTGTCTCTTTCTCTTTTTCTCACTTTCTTTGTCTCTTTCTATCTTTTCTCTATTTCTCTGTCTCTCTGTGTCTTGTCTCCATTCCCCGTCTGTCTCTGCCTCTCTCTATTTCCCTGACTTTCTGTATTTTCCATATTTCTCTCTCTCTCTGTCTTTCCTCTATACCTCTGACTTTCTGTCTTTTCTCTGATTTTTTCTCTCTCTTCTGTTTCTCTGTTTATTTATTTTCTCTCTCTTTCTTTGTCTCTTTCTGTCTTTTTTTCTATTTCTCTGTCTGGCTCTGTCTTTCTCTATTTCCCTGACTTTCTGTCTTTCCTCTATTTCTGACTTTTTGTCTTTTCTCTATTTGCCTGACTTCCTCTCTCTTTTCTGCTTCTCTGTATCTTTCCATCTTTTCTCTCTTTCTTTTTCTCTCTCTTTCTTTATCTCTCTTTCGGTCTTTTCTCTTTCTTTATCTCTATTTCTGACTTTCATTTTCTATTTCTTTTCCAACCCCTAACACCCCGCCATTTGCGTCGCCCCGAAATTTATATCCCCCCGCAATTTATCCCCCCACGCAATTTATTCCTCCGCAATTTATCCCTCTAACCGCAATTTACCCCACCCCCGCAATTTATCTCCTGCTCTCAAATTATGCCCCACAATTTATGTCCCCCCACAATATATATCTCCCCCGCAATGTTTATATCCCCCAGCAATTTATATCCCCCCCTAATTTATATCCCCCTGCAGTTTTTATATCCCCCGGCAATTTATACCCACCCTCCGCTTTTATATTCCCTCGCAATTTATCCCCCCCACAATTTATCTGGCCCGCAATTTATTTCCCCCCACAATTTATATCCCCCCTGGAATTTATTCACGCCTGTTAATAGCGCCCCCCACCCATCACGTAAATAGCCCTAGTCTTCAGACCCCTATCTGATATCCCCATGCTAACCGACCCCAATCTAATACCCTTCCTGTGAAGAGACTCCCATCAAAATACCCCTTAGTGCACAGACCCCCATCTAAATACCCCCAGGAACAGACCCCCATCCTGTGAACAGCACCCCAAGTAATTCACCCCCATCCACCCGATGATCATTCCCACATATAACCACCACAACCATACCCCCCACCCCCCCATGAACGGACGGGATTATGCTCACTGCCCCCTCCGATTTTAAACCTGGAGACTCCCCACTGCCACCTCCCATTTTAAACCTGGAGAATCCCCACCACTCCCTTCCATGTTAAATCTGGAGAACCCCCACTACCCCCTGCCATTTTAAGTCTGGAGAAAACAGACTGCCCGTCCCATTTTCAACCTGGAGTATCCCCACTGCCCCCTCTCATTTTAAACCTGGAGAAGCGGGAGCACAGCCTTGAAAAGCTCGCCAAAAATCGGAAGCCACAGAGAGAGAAAGAGAACAGCGGGAGCAGAGCATTTCTCGTGTATAGGCGGAGAGCACGCGGGGCTGCTGGGTAAGTGAGATTACATATTTGGGCGGTGGCTTGACCCGAAGCACTACTCGGGTACTATCTCCCACCCATCCTCCTCCTCGAACCAAAAAAAAAGTTCTGTCGGTCGGATTGCTAAGCTAACAAGTTTTGACTTTTTTGGGGGTTTTCAGTAGATTTGTTGGGAATTTAGATAGCGGGAATGGAGGTTAAGGCAGCTGAATGCTCCAACTGCAGAATGTGGGAGGTAAGTGTCGCCATGAGTGTCCCTGCTGACTGCATCTGTGCGAAGTGCACCCAACTCCAGCTCCTCGACAACCGCGTTAGAGAACTGGAGCTGGAGCTGGATGAACTTCGGATTATTCGGGAGGCGGAGGGGGTTATTGAGAGGAGTTATAGGGAGGTATTCACACCTCAGGTAAAAGAAGTAGGTAGATGGGTTGCCGTCAGGGGAAGGAGAGGGAACCAGCAGGCAGTGCACGGATCCCCTGTGACCGTATAGCTCAACAACAGGTATACAGTTGGGGGGGACGACTTACCAGGGGTAAGCAATGGGGTACAGATCTCTGGCGCAGAGTCTGTCCCTGTTGCTCTGAAGAGAAGGGGGAAGAGGAGCAGAGCATTAGTCATTGGCGACTCCATGGTTAGGGGAAAAGATAGGAGGTTCTGTGGGAACGAGAGAGACTCACGGTTGGTGTGTTGCCTCCCAGGTGCCAGGGTTCGTGATGTCTCGGATAGTGTTTTTGGGATCCTTAAGTGGGAGGGGGAGCAGCCCCAAGTCGTGGTCCACATCGGCACCAACGACATAGGTAGGAAGAGAGATGGGGATTTAAGGCAGAAATTCAGGGAGCCAGGGTGGAAGCTCAGAGCGAGAACAAACAGAGTTGGTATCTCTGTATTGTTGCCCGTGCCACGTGCGAGCGAAGCGAGGAATAGGGAGAGAGAGGAGTTGAACACGTGGCTGCAGGGATGGTGTAGGAGGGAGGGTTTTGGTTTCCTGGATAATTGGGCTCTTTCTGGGGTAGGTGGGACCTCTACAAACAGGATGGTCTTCACCTGAACCAGAGGGGTACCAATATCCTGGGAGGGAGATTTGCTAGTTCTCTTCGGGGGGGGTTTAAATTAATTCAGCAGGGGGATGGGAACCTAAATTGTAGTTCCAGAGCACAGGATGTTGAGAGTAGTGAGGTCAGGGATAAGGTTACAGGGACGCAAAAGGGCACTGGCAAGCATGAACTGGGTTTAAAGTTTAGATTAGAGATACAGCACTGAAACAGGCCCTTCGGCCCACCGAGTCTGCGCCGCACATCAACCACCCATCTATACCAATCCTACACTAACCCCACATTCCTACCAAACTTCCCCATCTGTCCCTATACTTCCCTACCACCTACCTATACTAGTGACAATTTATAATGGCCAATTTACCTATCAACCTGCAAGTCTTTTGGCTTGTGGGAGGAATCCGGAACACCAGGAGAAAACCCACGCAGACACAGGGAGAACTTGCAAACTCCACACAGGCAGTACCCGGAATCGAACCCGTGTCCCTGCAGCTGTGAGGCTGCGGTGCTAACCACTGCGCCACTGTGCCGCCAAAGTGTGTCTACTTCAACGGCAGGAGCATCCGGAATAAGGTGGGTGAGCTTGCAGCATGGGTTGGTACCTGGGATCTCGATGTTGTGGCCATTTCGGAGACATGGGTAGAGCAGGGGCAGGAATGGATGTTGCAGGTTCCGGGATTTAGATGTTTCAGTAAGAACAGAGAAGATGGTAAAAGAAGGGGGGGGGATGTGGCATTGTTAATCAAGGAGAGTATTTCGGCGGCAGAAAGGACGTTTGAGGACTCGTCTACTGAGGAAGTATGGGCCGAGGTTAGAAACAGGTGAGGATAGGTCACCCTTTTGGGAGTTTTCTATAGACCTCAGAATAGTTCCAGAGATGTAGAGGAAAGGATAGCGAAGATGATTCTGGACAGGGGCGAGAGTAACAGGGTAGTTGTTCTGGGGGACTTTAACTTTCCGAATATCGACTGGAAATATTATAGTTCGAGTACTTTAGATGGGTCAGTTTTTGTCCAGTGTGTGCAGGAGGGTTTTCTGACACAGGATGTAGACAGGCCAACCAGGGGCGATGCCACATTGGATTTGGTAGTGGGTAATGAACCCGACCAGGTGTTAGATTTCGATGTAGGTGAGCACTTTGGTGATAGTGATTACAATTCGGTTAGGTTTACCTTAGCGATGGGCAGGGACAGGTATATACCGCAGGGCAAGAATTATAGCTGGGGGAAAGGAAATTATGATGCGATTAGGCAAAATTTAGGATGCGTAGGATGGGGAATGAAACTGCAGGGGATGGGCAAAATCGAAATGTGGAGCTTATTCAAGGAGCAGCTACTGCGTGACCTTGATAAGTATGTACCTGTCAGGCAGGGAGGAAGTTGTCGAGCGAGGGAGCCGTGGTTTACTAAAGAAGTTGAAGCGCTTGTCAAGAGGAAGAAGAAGGCTTATGTTAGGTTGAGACGTGAAGGCTCAGTTAGGGCGCTTGAGAGTTACAAGCGAGCCAGAAAGGATCTAAAGAGAGAGCTTAGAAGAGCGAGAGAGAGGACACGAGAAGTCATTGGCGGATATGATCAAGAAAACCCCAAGGCATTCTATAGGTATATCAGGAATAAAAGAATGACTAGAGTTAGATTAGGGATAATCAGGGATAGTTCGGGAAGTTGTGTGTGGAAACAGAGGCGATAGGGGAAGCGTTAAATGAATTTTTTTCGTCAGTATTTACAGTAGAGAAAGAAAATGTTGTCGAGGACACTACTGAGATACAGACTAATAGGCTGGATGGGATCGAGGTTCACAAGGAGGAGGTGCTGGCCATTTTGGAAAGTGTGAAAATAGATAAGTCTCCTGGGACAGATGGGATTTATCCTAGGATTCTCTGGGAAGCCAGGGAGGAGATTGCAGAGCCTTTGTCCTTGATCGTTATGTCGTCATTGTTGACAGGAATAGTGCCAGAAGACTGGAGGATAGCAAATGTTGTCCCCTTGTTCAAGAAGGGGAGTAGAGACAGCCCTGGTAATTATTGACCTGTGAGCCTTACTTCGGTTGTGGGTAAAATGTTGGAAAAGGTTATAAGAGATAGGATTTATAATCATCTTGAAAAGAATAAGTTCATTAGCGATAGTCAGCACAGTTTTGTGAAGGGTAGGTCGTGCCTCACAAACCTTATTAAGTTTTTTGAGAAGGTGACCAAACAGGTAGATGAGGGTAAAGCAGTGGATGTGGTGTATATGGATTTCAGTAAGGCGTTTGATAAGGTTCCCCACGGTAGGCTATTGCAGAAAATACGGAAGTATGGGATTGAAGGTGATTTAGTGCTTTGGATCAGAAATTGGCTAGCTGAAAGAAGACAGAGGAAGGTGGTTGATGGCAAATGTTCACCCTGGAGTTTAGATACTAGTGGTGTACCGCAAGGATCTGTTTTGGGGCCACTGCTGTTTGTCATTTTTATAAATGACCTGGATGAGGGTGTAGAAGGGTGGGTTAGTAAATTTGCGGATGACACGAAGGTCGGTGGAGTTGTGGATAGTGCCGAAGGACGTTGGAGGTTACAGAGGGACATAGATAGGCTGCAGAGCTGGGCTGAGAGATGGCAAATGGAGTTTAATGCGGAAAAGTGCGAGGTGATTCACTTTGGAAGGAGTAACAGAAATGCAGAGTACTGGGCGAATGGGAAGATTCTTGGTAGTGTAGATGAGCAGAGAAATCTTGGTGTCCAGGTATATAAATCCCTGAAAGTTGCCACCCAGGTTAATAGGGCTGTTAAGAAGGCATATGGTGTGTTGGCTTTTATTAGTAGGGGGATCGAGTTTCGGAGCCATGAGGTCATGCTGCAGCTGTACAAAACTCTGGTGCAGCCGCACCTGGAGTATTGCGTGCAGTTCTGGTCACCACATTATAGGAAGGATGTGGAAGCTTTGGAAAGGGTGCAGAGGAGATTTACTGGGGTGTTTCCTGGTATGGAGGGAAGGTCTTACGAGGAAAGGCTGAGGGACTTGAGGTTGTTTTCGTTAGAGAGAAGGAGGAGGAGAGGTGACTTAATAGTGACATATAAGATAATCAGAGGCTTCGATCGGGTGTATAGTGATAGATGTGTTTCACAGAATGGAGAGGGTTGTCCTGGGACGGGGTGGGGTGGGGGTGGGATGCAGAAATAATCTTGCAGGAAAGGAGGAGCAGAGATGGAAAGATTCAGGGATTTGTAGGTGAAATGGACTGAGAGAGAGAGAGACAGATAAAGATACAGAGCGTCACAGAAAGAGAGTGAAAATGGAAACCTGCGAGACTCTAGAGAGGGGCAGAGATAGAAAGGTTGTTGAGAGATACAGAGGTAGGGATTTAAAGATGTGAGGAAACCGAGCAAGGAACAAGGAGAAAGTTGCAGGGAACAAGTTGCAGCAGGAGATGGAGAGAGGGACATCGACGGGATTACATTGACTGTTCTGGAGCAGCGCTTCCCAATCTTCCCAATCAGCTAAAGCTGTTGCCTGTGGATACCACGTGGCCAAAGATTCTCCATCTGCATCATCACAGCTGCAGCTTCTGAAAAGACTCTCCTTGGAATAAGAGAAATAAAATTGATTCAACCAAAACAAAGCATTTTTGAACAGAAATAAAGCACAGCAGGAGACCATGGCTCTTACGCTCACTCACTGATGTAAAACAATCTCTCAGTGACTCCCCATCTTGCAAACACATCTCCCGACACACGGCCAGAGGCTGGGAAGTGTGGATGTGTTTACCATGTCATTTTCTGCTGTCTCCCTCTCTCTCTCTCCATCTGTTCCTCTGTGCGTCCCTTTACATCTGTTTCTGCCTCATTGCAAAAACACAGAAACACTGGCGATCACCACCCCGTCTCCTGTAGAAGGATACAGACAGAAATCCACATTCCCATCCCTGAAAATCGGAAATTAAATGGCCCCCAGCCCACATCCGAAAACACCAGCATTATTTGGGAATGATAACAAGCCTTTACAAACCTTCACATTTCAGCCATTTAATTGTTGAGTCACGGAAGCATTTGACAATCAAATGAATTAATTTTTAAAGTGGCCGTCACTGTTGCAATGTTGGAAATGCTGTTGGCGATTGGGACACAGCAAGATCTCACAAGCAGCAGTAGGATAACAGGCGGCGAGCTCTCTCTCCCCGTCTGATTCCCTCCATGTTTCCCTCACTCTCCTGCATCTCTCTCCCTCCTGTTACACTCATTCAGAGAGACAGATGGAGAGAGACAGACAGACAGACAGACAGAGAAATCCACTATGAGAACCACACTTCGAATTCAAAAGGCTGCTGCATATTTCATTTCACCCTCAAATTCACGGCACTGCCCAAAACACCGGCTTTATTCGGGAATTATACCAGCTTGACGCTCAGAACTTTAATTCATGGTTTTCATGGGAACTTTCTACACAATGAATTCACTTGTGAGATGTGAGAAGTACGTGATGCTTCCAGCGTTCCGGGCGACGACATCTGCAGGACGTGCACCCAGTTGCAGCTCCTCACAGACCGCATGGATCGGTTGGAGCGGCAACTGGATGCACTTAGGAGCATGCAGGTGGCGGAAAGCGTCATAGACAGGAGTTTTAAAGAAGTGGTTACACCCAAAATGCAGGAGGATAGATGGGTGACCGCTAGAAGGGGCAGGCAGTCAGTGCAGGAATCCCCTGTGGCTATCCCCCACTCTAACTAGTATACCGTTTTGGATACTGTTGGGGGAGATAGCTTATCAGGGGACCACAGCAGCAGCCAATGCAGTGGCATCACGGCTGGCACTGTTGTTCAGCATGGCGGACAAAGCGCAGAAGAGCAATAGTTATAGGGGACTCTATAGTCAGGGGCACAGGTAGGCGCTTGTGTGGACGTGAAAGAGACTCCAGGAAGGTATGTTGCCTCCCTGGTGCCAGGGTCAAGGATGTTTCTGAAAGGACAGAGGGCATTCTGAAGGGGGAGGATGAACAGCCAGAGGTTGTGGTTCACATCGGTACCAATGAAATAGGCAGGAAGAGTGATGAAGTCTTGCAGGGGAGTTCAGGGAGCTGGGTAGAAAGTTAAAAAACAGGACCTCTAGGGTTGTAATCTCTGGATTACTCCCTGTGCCACGTGCCAGTGAGGCTAGAAATAGGAAGATATTGCAGCTAAATACGTGGCTGAGCATCTGGTGTAGAAAGGAGGGTTTCAGATATCTGGACCATTGAGCTTTCTTCAGGGACAGATGGGATCTGTACAAGAAGAACGGGTTTCATCTAAACTGGAAGGGCACTAATATCCTGGCTGCAGGTTTTGCTCGCGTCACTCGGGAGGGTTTAAACTAGTGTGGGAGGGAGGGTGGGAACCAGAGCAGTCGGACAGCTAGTGAAGTAAATGAGGAGGGCATAGTAAATAAGGCCAGTAGGACTAAGAGGAAGAGCAGGCAGGGAGATGTTGCTGAGCACAGCCGGACAGGTGGTCTGAAGTGCATTTGTTTCAACGCGAGAAGTATAAGAGGAAAGGCAGATCAACTTAGAGTTTGGATTAGTACTTGGAAATATGATGTTGTTGCTATTACATAGACTTTGTTGAGGGAAGGGCAGGAGTGGCAGCTAAATGTTCCAGGCCTTAGAAACTTCAGGCGGGATAGAGGGAGATGTAAAAGGGGTGCAGGAATTGTATAACTGGTCAAGGAGAATATCACAGCTGCACAGCGAGAGGACACCTCAGAGAGGTCATGCAGCAAGGCAATATGGGTGGATCTTAGGAATAGGAAGGGTGCAGTCACGATGCTGGGGGTTTATTACAGGCCTCCCAACAGCCAGCGGGAGGTAGAGGAGCAGATATGTAGACAGAATTTGGAAAGATGTAAAGGTAACAGGGTTGTAGGGGTGGGTGATTTTAATTTCCCCTATATTGACTGGGACTCACTTAGTGCCAGGAGCATGGATGGGGCGGAATTTGCGAGGAGCATCCACGAGGGCTTCTTGAAACAGTATGTAGATAGTCCAACTATGGATGGGATCATTCTGGACCTGGTATTGGGGAATGAGCCCGGCCAGGTGGTTGAGGTTTCAGTGGGGGAGCATTTCAGGAGCAGTTACTATAATTCCATCAGTTTTAATGTACTTTTGGATAAGGATAAGAGTAGTCCTCGGATGAACGTGCAAAATTGGGGGAAGGCTAATTATAACAATACTAGGCAGGAACTGAAGAATTTAGATTGGGCGCTGCTGTTTGAGGGTAAATCAACATCTGACATGTGGGAGTCTTTCAAACGTCAGCTGATTAGAATCCACGACCTGTATGGTCCTGTGAGGAAGAAAGACAAGTTTGGCAGTTTCTGAAAGCTTGGATAACATGGGATATTATGAGCCTAGTCAAAAAGAAAAATGAATCATTTGTAAGGGCTGGAATGCTAGGAACAGATGAAGCACTTGAATATAAAGACAGTAGGAAGGAACCTAAGCAAGGAGTTTGGAGGGTTAAAAAGGGTCATGGAAAGGCATTGGCAAACAGGATTAAGGATAATCCCAATGCCTTTTATACATATATAAAGAGCAAGAGGGTAACCAGGGAAAGAGTTGGCCCACTCAAGCACAGAGATGGGAATTTATGCGTGGAGGCAGAGGAAATGGGTGAGGTGCTAAATGAGTACTTTGCATCAGTATTCAGCAAGGAAAAGGACTTGGTGTATGATGAGCCTAGGGAAGGGATTGCAGATAGTCTCAGTCAGCCCATTATCAAAAAGGAGGAGGTGTTGTGTGTCCTGCAAAGCTTTAAGGTAGATAAGTCCCCAGGGCCTGATGGGATCTACCCTAGAATACTGAGGGAGGCAAGGGAAGAAATTGCTGGGGCCTTGACAGAAATCTTTGCATCCTCATTGGCTACAGGTGATGTCCCAGAGGACTGGAGAATAGCCAATGTTGTTCCTTTGGTTAAGAAGGGTGGTAAGGATAATCGAGGAAATTTTAGGCCGGTGAGCCTTACATCAGTGGTAGGGAAACAATTAGAGAGGATTCTTCGGGACAGGATTTACTCCCATTTGGAAACAAACAAACTTATTAGCGAGAGACGGCATGGCTTTGTGAAGGGGAGGGCGTATCTTACTAATTTGATTGAGTTTTTTGAGGAAGTGACGAAGATGATTGATGAAGGAAGGGCAGTGGATATTGTCAATATGGACTTTAGTAAAGCCTTTGACAAGGTCCCGCATGGAAGACTGGTGCAAAAGGTGAAGTCACACGGGATCAGAGGTGATCTAGCAACATGGATACAGACCTGGCTCAGTCATCGAAGACAGAGGGTAACAGTGAAAGGGTGTTGTTCTGAATGGAGGGATGTGACTAGCGGTGTTCTGCAGGGATCAGTGCTGGGACTTTTGCTGTTTGTAGTATATATAAATGATTTGGAGGAAAATGTACCTGGTCTGATTAGTAAATTTGCGGAACACACAAAGGTTGGTGAAGTTGTGGATAATAATGAGGATTGTCAGAGGATACAGCAGGCTATAGATCGGTTGGAGACTTGGGTGGCGAAATGGCAGATGGAGTTTAATCCGGAAAAAATGCCAGGTAATGCATTTTGGAAGGTCTAATGCAGGTGGGAGGTATACAGTAAATGGGAGAACCGTTTGGAGTATTGACAGGCAGAAAGATCTGTGCGTACAGGTCCACAGGTCACTGAAAGTGACAACGCAGGTGGATAAGGTAGTCAAGAAGGCATATGGCATGCTTGCGTTCATCGGTCGGGGCACAGAGTATAAAAATTGGCAACTCATGTTGCAGCTGTACAGAACCTTAGTTTGGCCACACTTAGAATATTGCATGCAATTCTGGTCGCCACACTACCAGAAGGACGTGGAGGCTTTGGAGAGGGTACAGAGGAGGTTTACCAGAATGTTGCCTGGTCTGGAGGGCATTAGCTATGAGGAGGGGTTGGAAAAACTCGGATTGTTTTCACTGGAACGACGGAGGTGGAAGGGCGACATGATAGAGGTTTACAAAGTTATGAGTGGCATGGACCGAGTGGATAGTCAGAAGCTGTTTCCCAGGGTGGAAGCGTCAGTTACTAGGGGTCATAGGTTTTAGGTGCGAGGGGTAAAGTTTAGAGATGACGTGCGAGGCAAGTTTTTTACACAGAAGGTGGTGAGTGCCTGGAAACTGCTGCCCGGGGAGGTGGTGGAAGCTGATACGATAGCAACGTTTAAGAGACTACTTGACAAATATATCAATAGGAAGGGAATAGAGGGATACGGGCACCTCTCCATCAATCTCTCTCTCCCTCAATCACTCCCCCTCAATCTCTCTCCCTCAATCTCTCTCTCTCTCAATCTCAGAAAGGATGTAATTGCACTGCAGAGGGTACAAAGCAGATTTCCGCGGATGTTGCTAGGAAAGGAAAAATGCAGGTATGATGAAAAATTGGGTAGGCTGGGTTTAGTCTCCTTGGAACAGAAATGCGTAGGGGAGATCTGACTGAAATGTACAAAATCATGAGGAGCCTCGAAAGAGTGGAGGTGAAGGATCTATTCGCCTCAGCAGAGAAGTCAGTGACGAGAGGGCATGGCTTTAAACTGATTGCTGGAGTAATAGAGGGGAAATGAGGAAAAACATTTTTCACCCAGAGGATGGTAGGAATCTGGACCTCACTGCCTGGAAGGGTGGTTGAGGCAGAGACGCTCAACTCATTGAAAAGGAGTCTGGATATGCACCTCAACTACCATGATCTGCAGGGCTATGAACCAAATGTTGGAAGGTGGGTTTGGAATAGGTGGATCCTTTTTCGACTGGCATAGACACGATGGGTCAAAGTGGCCTCTTTCTGTGCCTTAAACATATTATGTTTCTATGGTTCTATGATTCTTGGAAGCTTAAAATACTAAATTATTCCTCTTCTCCGCTGATATTCGTTCTATGTTTTTGACCAATTTTTTACCTCGTAATTCAAATGACATCTTATTCACAGGTCTTGCGGATCTCTGTCTGGTTGTTTCGCTTAGGAATTTCCTTCCTTGAACGAAAAAAAAAGTTGGTCAGACTAATCAGAGCAAGATTCGACTCAACTTCACAACCATTCATTTCGTTTAAGCCTTTCCAACGTCTGGCAAAAGTCACATCATCGCATATTTTGGGATTTTGAAGCTGAATAAACTTTGATTTAAAAATTCTCAGCTCTGAATTTTCAATTTATTACAATCGGGTTCTCAGTTGTGCCTGACCTAACAAGTTATAAATAACGGCTACTTATGAATCCAGTGTCATTTATTTTACAAGATGGTATAAATACTTAACAAAAAACACTGAAGACGACATGAAAGTTTCTTATTCTTCAAGGCCAGGATTCCTTGAATGTTGCCAGCACAGGCGATGGTTTTGTTCACCTGTCTCTGAATTGACATTATGTTGAACTGTGTTTCAGAATAATTACACCACAGACAGCATTGTAAACTGTACCAGCAAAGACTCTGAGTTTACATCTTATTCGCTTTCGATTCCTTATTATGAAATGTTTTGAATTGCCTCTTCCATTAGTTTAACGTGCTGTCTCAGCACCTCTGCGGTTACAGTGGTGTATGCTAAAAGCATGTCTGTTGCTTATTTCCTCGGCTCCAAGAGTTAACATTTCATTGTGTGAACACATATTACATCCTTGTAGATACAAAGCAGTTGTACAAGCAACGTTTCATCTGCTTAACAGCAATGTCAACTATCGTAAACAATTCACCTCAACCTTCCCAGGGTGCCACAGCAATTAAAATATAATGTTTTTCTTCTACAGATATATTTAATTGATCAATTCAGTTAGCATACTTATTAAACTGCATGATTCTTGTTTAATGATAGGTGTCATATCCAGTTCAAGCTTATTTTACATCAGTTCTTTTAGGGAGTGCAATCATTCTCCTCCTGACCCCTTTACGAAGTTCAGCTCTTTCCCTTTGCTCACTGCTCCTTCTCTTTTTTTTTATTCCTGATAGTTCACTTCCAATCCTTTGGCTCTCGACCCCCTCTTCCCGTTGCTAATAGCTCTAGTGTTTGTCTTTGCTACTGCAGGCCATTTTCTTCCGGACCTCCAGCGGTTACCTGTCGTTTATTAACCACTGGATCTTTAAGCTGGTCTCAGTTGCTTTGTTTATTAATTAATTTAATAATTGATGTAACTGCATATTTCACCGCGCTCTTTAACTGCTCTCTGAACTCGGACTGACTGACCACATAAATAAATGTGTTTGTACAGCAACTTAAGTCCCACAGCATATTTGCGACAGCTTCAAAGGTATAGTAAGAATCATCTTCTAAGAAATAATGAGCAGCAAAGATATATAAAATAAACACCAGCCACACAAATATGAAACTGCCAGATATGCTGAAGAGTAAAATCATAGACTTCCTTCTTCTCTGCATTTCAGAGTCACGGTGATTATCTTTCTTGCTCTGACCCCTCAGTCTCTGACGAACTCGACTGGTCACTAAAATGTGTCTGAACGTCAGAGCATTCAGCAACAGAATTAAAATGAATGGCAATAATGGTGTTAAAACTTTTTCAAACATTCTAAATCCAGCCCATCAAGGTCAGTAAAATAGCTTGGCTGGTTCGAACAGCCCCATTCTACATTGTCGATTATCCATCTCGGTTTAATTCTGAAGTAGATGGGAATATTTTTAGACAGAGCAGTATGCCAGTTGTTGTTAGAACGACAGTCGCAGTTTTCCTGATGCAATATTTTGATTTCAGCTTTTGGTAACAAATCACGATAAATTGATCAATGTGAAATTGATGGTGAACCAGACGGAACAGTCGAGGGATGCACGGATCAGGACATAGCGAGAGCGACACACAGAGGTGAGGTCCAGGAACTGTAATTGGAAATAAATGTTATTGATTCTCCGGAGTATGATATCAGTGATCATTACCAGTAGATCCGCCGTTGCCATTGCCAGCAGGTGGTGCAGCTGGAGAGTCCGCAATTTCTCTTGGACAGGATCACAATTGACACTAAAGTAACTGTAAAGGGGAAGGGGAAAAGTGACTGTAAATTACTGAAAAACATTCTCCGCTTCTCAATCCAGGAAGGAAGGATTTTAGAACGAAAACAGTGTGGTTTGGCATCGGGGCAGATCGGGTCCATGACCCCAACCTGCCACCAACACCAGTACTTCCAGATTTAACAAATCCTGGACGGGGAGGTACAGCGCTCTGCTCACTGAATACTGGTCAACCAGTTCAATATAGTGATGAAAACTAAACTACGGGTAGACTGGAGAGCGGTCTCCAACCACTCCCAATGTCGGAACCCATCCCGGATTCGAATCACTCCCTGGGGTTGAAGAAATTCCTCCCTGACTCGAACCAGTCCCTCGGATTGGAGGCACTCATACTTCTTGGACCACTCCCTCTGTTGTCTAAATGAGCTAAATTGAAAAGGGAGTTTACCGAGTCAATGTAAATGTGATCAAAGCACTGGTTTTAATTTCTACAAGAATATTCAAAGAAAAGTGTTATAATAACCTGTTAGAAACGTGGTTACGGAACATATAAATAATGTGTACTCTTCTGGACAACACATGGTTAAAATATCCTGGCTAAGCAGCAGATACACAAATTATTTACAAAAATAATACCATAACTGAGAGATTATAATCATTGGGAAATGTTGTATCTCTGTTCTTTCGTTAAGAGAAGGATGTCAGTTGAACTAATAAAGTTTTTCAAATTATATAGGGGTTAGAGAGGGAAAACATGGACCAGACATTTCCACCTTTGCTGGTGACCAATTCTGCATTTCCTGAAAATAAGACGGTTACCAATAAATTCACGGTGGAATTCAAGAGACACCTATTTACTTGCACTGCTGAGAACATGGAATGGAGACCTCTTGGAGTAGTTGTAATGGGAAAAAATAATGAAGACGCGAGGTTAGTGCATGAGGGAGACAGAATTGGAAGTATATGCTGAGAGGATTAGATGAGCTGAAATGAAGGGAGTCTGGTGAAGAGCAGGAAGACAGTCGTGATCTAGTTGTGCCCAATGCCCAGTTTATGTGCTGTAAAATTGGTAACTTGTCTATTAACAAGTCATCGTCATCACTGTATTTTTTGTAATATTGAAGACGATTATTTATCATTGCAGTGCACGTATGACCAAACGCTTCTCGGGGCTGCGATCGGGAAGTTGATTAATCAGCACCTGATATGCTGTCGACAACTTTACGTAGAGTAAGATTAAATGGGGACCCGCACTGAATTCAATGACAGATACTCCAGGAAATACATGGTCCCTCGTGTTACGTGGTTCACACCAATAAGTCAGACACAATCAGTGCAATTATTGAGTGACAGAGACTCCTAGTCATACATGATCGCTGCGGGCAGGTGCTCCACTCCAGTTAGTGCACACACTCTGTATAATTCTACATTAACGGAAAACTCCAGTAATCCTTCCCCGTTGAGATTTTCTTGCTTTGAGCTGTGATTCTACAGAACAGAGCATACCACATAATTCAATAACTTTACAATGCAGAGTGCCTTGAGCTAGAAACAGTTGAGAAAACAGATTAAGACTGCACAGATAATTCAGGACATTAATGCAATTATATTATTAAATGTGTGTCAGTGTAACTGCAACCGTTCGATGTCATGTAATATAATTATTCCCATGGTAATGAAAGAAAACAGCTCAAACACAGATTTATAAAACTTCATTGGTTACAGATACGTACCAGGAACGCCAATTATAGCAACGATCACATAGAATATGTTCCTCACCCATTGAATTGGTCGGTGCATTTTCTGCTTGGAGTGATCGGTCTGTTCGTGCTGCAGGTAATATCTCTGAAATAAACTCTGAGGTGACACATTCCAAGTGCATTAACTTTATATGCTCCCGGATCTCCATGGGGATACTGAGGCTGCTAAATTGTTCAAACAGTTTTCTTAATCTTTGAACAAACAGATTACGACAGCTGTGTTAATTCTCTGTTGATGGAATATATCTTCCACTGAAATTGTATTGGACCAGCCCCACCCCCAAGACTGGACAAATCTGTGGCTTGGAGGGAACATTCCAGTGTTCATGTTTCCATGCGTCTGCAACCCTTAGCCTTTATGGTGTTAGAGGTCTCGTGCTTGAAAGGAGCAGTGGATGGAAATGTAGTAACTTCCTGCATTATGATATTGCATATGGTGCACACGGTAGCCACGGTGTGCTGGTGGTGGAAGGAGCTAAGTGTTAACGTGGTGCATCAGATGTACATCAAGTGAATTCACTTGCTTGGATCTTACTGAGACGCTTGAGTTTTGATGGAGGCGGCACAGATCCTGGAAAATGGAGAGCATTCCATTATTCCTAACTTATGCCTTATAGATTGTGGACGTAAGAGGCAGTGGATGAGTTATTTGTTGCATAAATTCCAGTGCTTAATCTTTTGTTGGAGCAACAATATTTATCTGGCTGGCCCAGTTACATTTCTGATTAAAGAAAACACCTAGGTTATTGATAATGTGGTAATTGGGAAGTGGCCACGATGATGAATATCAAGGGGAAGTGGTTAGATTCTCTGTTGTTGCACTTGGCAAATTCCTGGCAAATGTGTGATGTGATTTTTAATCTCCCTTTATGAGAACAAGCCTGATGCAAACAATGCAAAAGATGTGGTATTTTTAGTTGGTTTTGAAAGAAGACAGGTTCAGCCTGTCCGCCATTTATCCAGAGTAAATTTTACCCCATCCTGGCTTCAATGTTTGACCGAATAATTGAAAATGGCAAATTACAAGGTAAATGAAGGAAGTATAAACTGTCGTTGGTCGATTTGTTGAAACAAGCCACGACTTTCATGACTGGCTGTGATAATTTCGAATACATACATTGTAATGATCAGGAAAACAAGGACAATACGCAGGGTTGTATCATGTATGGAAAAGAGGAGGGGTCATTGGATCTGATACAGGCTCTTTTATTCCCCGTCAATGCTTAGTAACATGTTGGAAAGAGGACGACACACTATGGAGAGTTATGCTGCTATCCATCGAACCATGGGGCTTTCAAACCTTACTCTGAGGGATTAGATAAACCATATCTTCCCACTACATGGCCGGACATCGTTGAAACACGGGTTAATGCGGTTGTGCAGGGTCGGGGTAATGGGAGGTCTTTCATTACCTTCCTGTTGATGGATCTGTTGCTCGAGGGTCCAGTTGGCAGTTGATCGAGAAAGCTGTTAGAAGCACAGCTCTGGCTCAGATTTCTGGAAGTGAATGACAACAGATTGAAGGAGTTCCACGGAAAGTAAGTAATACAATTCCCGCCCCAGGAATTCATTGCATTTTCTGGGTTACTTAAAAACAGCAACAAGAAACCTCGAACCCCGACTATGCCAGTTAGCTGTAAAGGCAAAGCTGGCACAGATTTCACATTCATAACAAACAGAAATCAAACACGCGGACTCTCTGGTGAATCAGATTCAATCCTTTGTAAATACAAACATTTTCCTATTTCAATAATTTCGTTTCCATTCTCGGGATGAACTATTTCTCCCCTACATCCCCGTTTTACATTTTGTTGCCAGATAGTTATGTGATTTCATGTTCGACTTCGCACAATATCAGTTTGGATCAGTTCTAAACTTACTAACTTGACATTCAACAAACCCCCAAAAATCTTCAAGGAAAATCTGTCAAGGAATGTCCACCTCCTTCTGCCTCTCCCTCACATGAATTGCAATTATGTAGATTTTTATTTTGCAGTGAGTAGGTTACTTGTTACTTTGAATTACCCTGAGGGAGGGACTGATAGCCTCATAGAATATTTCGTTTATGTCCTGAAGTCAGGCAAATCCAATGCCCTGACGGAGATCAACAAAAGAGTATGAAACATCCCAATTACAAGATCTGACCCTGGGAAGGCGCAAAATGCAGGACTGTTAAGTTAATTTGGTAAACATGCATCTGTCAAAGGAGGAAGCAGGAGCCGGTCTTACTTTCCATATAGGTTTATTCACAATAATCCATGCCACATAAGTGCAGACTATATTTTCTTTCTGCAGACCAGCTCCCCCGTACCCCACCACAGGTGGAAACTGGTTCTTCCAGATGTACCCTGATCTTACAACAATGAGTACCAGCTTCTCTTAATCACAATTATAGCATGCAACTATGCATACTCAATTGACAAATCCTTTACAACATTGGCTCATTAGCAGCATTTTATGACCAGTCCATCAATGTGTCCATTGTATTTTATTATTTGTAATGAGACCGGGAAACCAGCAGATGGAGATGGTGAGAGGGGCAGCAACTGCAGTGAGAAAGGGACACCAGCAGATGGCGAAGGTGAAAGGGGGAGAGCAACTGCAGTGAGGAGAAGAGTGGAAGATATTTAATACAATTTGTGATAAGTGTCCGTTTCCCAGCTTTGTCAAACCTTGTAACATTAAAGTGATAAATGTGAAGAAGGTTTTTTCGATTGATTATAGGCTAATGCATAAATACAGCAGCAGAAAATAAAGTACGAAGAATCATTGACCAATATATTGCAGTCAAACCGGCCTCTCCAGCAAAAGCTCTTTGTCAGAATTTCAAGGCAACTGCAATGAGACATTTTAAGTCATTTTCTGAAGTTTCCGTAAACTGAAGGTGAATAGTAAAAGACATTTAATACAATTAGTGTTAAATGGTCATTATCCAAACCGGTCCCTCCAGGTTTTAAATTACAGCAGCATTTCTGCTCTGTTAATGAGGTTTTTGGAGGAGGGAGAGACAGACAGACATACAGGTTTCTGACTGGAATGGTACTTTTGGGATATTTAGTTTTGTTTAGAGATACAGTACTGAAACAGGCCCTTCGGCCCACCGAGTCTGTGCCGACCATCAACCACCCATTTATACTAATCCTACACTAGTCCCATATTCCTCCCACATCCCCACCTGTCCCTATATTACCCTCCCACCTACCTATGCTAGGGGCAATTTATAATGGCCAATTTACCTATCAACCTGCAAGTCTTTGGCATGTGGGAGGAAACCGGAGCACCCGGAGGAAACCCACGCAGACACAGGGAGAAATTGCAAACTCCACACAGGCAGTACCCAGAATTGAACTGGGGCCGCTGGAGCTGCGAGGCTGCAGTGCCAACCACTGCGCCACTGTGGCTGGAATATCCCTCTCTCCCCCATTCCCTGTTGATACAGGGACTCACCTTGGACTGTCCCATATCTGGGATGCAGTGTAAAGATGGAGGAAGCTGAGAGCTGGTTGGAAGAGCTGTATTTTGGGTAGACTGGCTGTTTTGAGTGATTGGTTCTGGGATATATTAGGACAACATCAGCCTCCATTTTTTCTTTCCATGCAGCTCGTTTGTGAAGGTGAGTTTCTGTGTCTCAGTCTCTGTCTCTCTGTGCCCAGGTGAATTGCAAGCTGATTACAGTTTGTGTGTGTGTGTGCGTGTGTCCAGTCTGAATCCCCCTATCTCTGTCCCAGTCCTGACCCTTTTCTCCATTTCCCACCCCAATGCCCCTGTGCAGGATCTTTTCCCCATGGACGAGCTGATGGAGTGAAGGTGTTAGAGTCCAACGATGGAGCACAGACCGCGTGGGATAGTGAGTATCACACCTTTATTGTCTCTCTCTGCCTATCTCCCTCCTTCAGACACAATCTCCCTCACTCAATCTCTCTCTCTAAAAATCTATTTCTCAATCTTTCTCTATCTCTGTGTCTATTTCTCTCTGTTTCTCTCTCTGTTTCACTGTATCCCTCTCTCTCTCTCTGTTCCTCAATCTCTTGCTCTGTGTTTCTCTCTCTCTCTGTTTCTCTCTCTCTCTCTCTCTCTGTGCTTCTCTCTCTGTGTATGTGCTTCTCTGTTTTTCTCTCTCCCTCTGTTCTCTCCCTCTCTGTGCTTCTCTGTCCTTCTCTCTCAATCTCTCTGTGATTCTCTGTATGCCTTTCTCACTGACTTTCTGTCAGGTTCTTTGCTGTCTGCAATTTCTTTGTGTCTCTGTTCTTTCTATCCACTTTTTTCCCTCCTCCTTTTCGTTGTCTCTTTCTGACTTCTCTCTATTTCTGACTTTCTGTCTTTTCTCTATTTCTGTGTGTCTCTCTGTCTTTTCTCTCTTTCTCTGACTTTGTCTCTCTCTCTTCTGTTTCTCTGTCTCTTTCTATCCTTTCTCTCTTTCCTTTTCTCTCTCTCTTTCTTGCCTCTTTCTATCTTTTTTCTCCTTTTCTCTTTGTCTCTTTCTATCTTTTCTTTCTTTTTCTCTCTCTCTTTCTTTCGCTCTCTTTCTTTGTCTTTTTCTGTCTTCTCTCTTTCGCTTTATATCTTTGTCTCTTTCTATTTTTGTCTCTTCCTATCTTTCTTTTTCTTTTTCTATCTTTGTCTCGTTCCATCTTTTCTCTCTTGCTTGGTCTCTTTCTATCTTTTCTTTCTTTGTCCCTCTCTTTCTTTTTCTCTCTCTTTCTTTATGCCTTTCTATCTTTTCTCTCTTTCTTTCCCTCTCTCTTTCTTTGTCTCTTTCTATCTTCTCTCTGTTTCTTTGTCTCTATCTATCTTTTCTCCCTTTGTCTCTTTCTATCTTTTCCTTCTTTCTCTCTTTCTTTCTTTTCTCTTTCTGTGTCTCTTTCTATCCTTTCTCTTTTTTTTCCCTCTTTCCAACATTTTCTTGCTCTTTCATTTTCTGACCCTATCCCCCCGCCGCATTTTAGTCCCCCTCCCACCACCCACCCCGCAATTTCAGGGCCAGGAATGGCCCAGTCTGTTCTCTATTTCTGTGACTTTGTTTTTTCTCTGTTTCGCGGACTTTCTGTCTGTTCTCTATTTCGCTGACTTTCTGTCTGTTCTCTATTTCTCAGCCTCTTTCTGTCATTTTCCTATTTCTCTGTCTCTTTCTGTCATTTTCCTATTTCTCTGACTTTCTGTCTGTTCTCTTTTTCTCTGTCTCTTTCTGTCATTACCCTATTTCTCTAACTTTCTGTCTTTTCTCTCTTTCTGGCTTTGTCTTTTCTCTCGTTCTCTGGCTTTCTGCCTTTTCTCTATTTCTCTGATTTTGTCTTTTCTCTAGTTCTCTGACGTTCTGTCTTTTCTCTATTTCTGACTTTGTGTTTTTCTCTATTTCTATGTCTCTTTCGACCTTTTCTCTATATCTCTGACTTACTGTATTTTCTCCATTTCTCTGACTTTGTCTTTTCTCAAGTTCTCTGACTTTCCGTCTGTTCCCTATTTCTGACTTTATCTTTTCTCTATTTCTCTGGCTTTCTGTCTTTTCTCTATTTCTCTGACTTTGTCTTTTCTCTATTTCTTACTTTCTGCCTTTTCTCTATTTCTGACTTCGTCTTTTCCCTATTTCTCTGTCCCTTTCTGTCTTTTCTCTATTACTCTGAACGTGTATTTTCTCTATTTCTCTGGCTTTCTGTCATTTCTCTATTTCTCTGACTTTGTCTTTTCTCTATTTCTCTCACTTTCTGTCCTTTCTCTATTTCTCTGACTTTGTCTTTTCTCTATTTCTCCGACCTGTCTTTTCTCTATTTCTCTGACTTTCTGTCCTTTCTCTATTTCTCTGACTTTCTGTCTTTTCTCTATTTCTCTGACTTTGTCTTTACTCTATTTCTTATTTTGTCTTTTCTCTACTTCTGACTTTCTGTCTTTTCTCTATTTCTCTATCTCTTTCTGTCTTTTCTCTATTTCTCTGACTTTGTCTTTTCTCTATTTCTGACTTTCTGTCTTTTCTCTATTTATCTGTCCCTTTATTTCTTTTCTCTATTTTGTAACTTTCTCTCTCTTTTCTGTATCACTGTCTCTTACTGTCTTTTATCTCTTTCTTTTTCTCTCCCTTTCTTTGTCCCTCTCTGTCTTTTCACTTTCTTTATCTCTCTTTCTGACTTTCTTTCCCTTTTTATTTTTCTAACCCTAACACCACCCCCTGCAGTTTATCTCGCCCACTATTTATATCCCCCCGCAATTTATATCACCCCCGCAATTAATTCCCCCCCCCCAGCAAATATCCCCCTCCCTCAAATTATCCCCCAACAATACTCCCTCGCAATTTTTATCCCCCAAGCAATTTTTTGCACTGCGATATCCCCCCCTCCCACCCCCCGGTGAACATACTCTCCCCATCTAAATACCCCTGGTCTACAGACCCCTATCTGATATCGCCCTGTTAACTGACCCCAATCTAAATACCCCTCCTGTAAACAGACTCCATTCTAAATACCCCTCCTGTGAACGGACTCCCATCTAAATACCCTTTCTGTGAGCAGACTCCCATCTAAATACCCCTCCTGTGAACAGACTCCCATCTAAATACCCCTCCTGTGAGCAGACCCCCAACTATATACCGCCACGGACAGACCCCCATCTAAATACCTGAGGAACAGGACTCCCCGATGTAAATACCACTCCTGTGAATGGACTCACATCTAAATAAACGCACAATCAGACCCCCATCCAATACCATTCCTGTGACCAGAGCCCCCCCTTCTGTATAGCCCCTGGATCAGACTCCCATCTATATACCCTTCCCGCAAACAGACTCACATCTAAATACCCCTGCTGTGAACAGACCCCCATCTAAATACCACTCCTGTGAACGGACTCACATCTAAATAAACCCACAATCAGACCCCCATCCAATACCATTCCTGTGACCAGAGCCCCCCTTCTATATAGCCCCTGGAACAGACTCCCATCGATATACCCTTCCCATGAACAGACTCCCATCTAAATATCACTCTTGTGAACGGACTCAAATCTAACTAACCCCACAATCAGAACCCCATCCAATACCATTCCTGAGAACAGAGCCCCCCCACTTCTATGTACCCCCTGGAATAGACGCCCATCTAAATACCTCTCCTGTGAACAGATCCCCAACTAAATACACCCGGGAACAGACCCCTATCTCAATACCCGTCTTATGTACAGAGTCCCATCTAAATATCCTACTATGAACAGACTCCCATCTAATACTGCTCCTGTGAACGGCACCCCAAGCAATTAACCTCCATCCTACCCATGAACAGTACCACATATAAACCCCTCTCATGAACAGACTGGAGAATCCGCACTGCCCCTTTCCATTTTAAACCTGGAGAATCCCCACTGTCCCCTCCCGGTTTAAACCTGGAGAATCCTCACTGCCCTCTCCCCTTTTCATCCTGGAGAATCCCCACTGCCCCACCCCTTTTAAAACTGGAGAATCCCCACTGCACCTTCCCATTTGTAACATAACTCATTCTCTCTGTGAATATTGCCCTCTAATTCTCCCCCTGCCCGCACTGTGAACACTCCCCCTTTCTAAATACACTCCCTGTCCTGGAAAAGCCTCCACTCCACTAATTCCCACCCTGTTGCATCTCCCCCGTGAACACCGCCCCCTTCTCCCGCCGTCCCCCCCGTGTAATTCCAATCTCCATCACTTTCCTGGGTGTGACTCCAACTCCCGACAATCTTTAATTCACTTTAATTCTTTGTCCATATAAGCCACTGGAATTCCATCAACTGGGTCCAAGATCCCCGGCACCTTTAACTCCTGCCCGGCGAAACACAGGGCCAGGCATAGAGCAAGGACCTCCAGAGGCAAACTGGCATTCTGAGCCTTTAACGCACAGGAAAACCCAGCCCCAGACACATCCCTCTCTGCAGAATGGTGTTTCACCTGTTCTCCCCATCGGATTCAGGAAATGAAACAGAGGGAGACACACACAAACACACACACACTAACTGACACAGTGACAGGAGGAGGTCATTCAGCACTTTGAGCCTGTCCCACCCATGTTAGATCATGACTGATCTGTCCCTTCTCCCATTGAGCCATAAGCAGATAGGCAGAGACAGTCGGGGAGCAGATATACAGAGAGGAAAAGAAACACTGAGCTGGACTTGGACTTGGTGCCGATGGTGAAAATCAGGGTGAAGGGAAGGAGGGTGGTTGTGAATCGGCTGCCCGTTCAGCATCTCTCCCCTGTTTTTACTTCAATGGGAGCAAAACTGGGAAGTGGTGAAAAGCAGGATCCCCGTTCACAATCACCCTGTACAACACCAAGGCAGCTCGTTCAAATTCACTCCCAGACAGAGGGACAGAGACACAGAAAACAGATCCCGGGATTAGGATAGAACAGAGAGAGAGAAATAAATGGAAAGGGAGATGGAGAATGACAGGAAGGGGATCACAAACCAGTGAGACAGAAACTGAGAATAGAGGGCAGAAAGACTGATAAGGGCCGGGAGAGAGAGAGAAATGGAGACATACACAGAGAGATATTGAGAAAGATCCCAGACAAAGAGAGAGATGCAGAGACAGAAATATATGGAGGGGCAGGGATACAAATTAAGATGTGTTTACAGAATAGAGAGGGTTCTCCCGGGACAGGGCGAATTGCAGAGATAATCTTGCAGGGAAGAAGGAGCAGAGATGGAAAGATTCAGGGATTTGGAAGTAAGTGAGAAAATAAATGGACTGAGAGAGACAAATAAAGATGCAGAAAGTCGCAGAAAGAGATTGAAAATGGAAACATGTGGAACTCCAGAGAGAGGCAGACATAAAACGGATGTTGAGAGATACAGAGATAGGGATTTTAAGATGTGAGAAAACAGAGCTTGGAACAAGGAGGAAGGTGCAGGGAACAAGTTGCAGCATGAGATGGAGAGAGGGAAATCTATGGGATTACATTGACTGTTCTGGAGCTTTCCAAACTATTTGCATTAGAGTACCCTCCAGCCCCCTCCCATGTTAAAAATGCATAGATCCCCGAAAACACAAAATCAATCTGAAATAAAACCCGGGCTGGAAATACTGAGCATTTCCCGTAGAAAGGATAGAGAGAAATCCACATTCTGAACCGCGAAAATCTGAATTCAAATGACCACACCCACACCCCCCCCCCCCCCCACCCCAACCAACCACAGGTGTTAATTCTTTCCGGGAAATTCAGGCCACAGCCTCAAACAGCAGCATTATTCGGGAATGATACCGACACAGGCTCAGGACTTTAATTCCAGGCCTTCCATACAGATTTACACACAACAAATTTACTTCCAAAATTCAGTCATTGTTACAATGCAGCGGACTCTGCGGGCAAGCTGTGTACAGCAAGATCCCAGCAATTGTGACACTTCAAAATTCAGTTTGCCAAGCTTCTGAGTGTGGATTTCTCTCTCCACAGTGTGGAAATCCACACGCATCAGTCAGCCATTTTGGGCTAGTTCTCGGTGGCAATTTTATGTTCCCACAACACTGGGACATTTATTTCAGATACTGACTCCTCACTAATGTAAGTGTGGTGGTTAAAATGTGACAGAAACACAGACATGGAGACACTGAGGCACACAGTACTCAGCCCTGATCTCATTGAATGCTGGAACAGGGTTGAGGTATTAATCTGCCTCCTCCTCTTCCTATGTCCTATGTTAAACATCCTTCTTTCACTGTCAGTCATCCTGTCTGTCTCTCGCTCTATCTATCTCTCTCTGTTTCGGACAGGGTAGAGCGAGATTCACTCTGTATCCACCACAAGATGTTCCTGCCCTGGGAGTCGTCTCTTCTTCTGCTGGGTTTCCCCGATCTCAGTTTGTGCTGCACAAGTCTATTTCTCTGTTTATTATATAAATGGTCCTGTCTTTACTCTGTATCTAACCCCATGCTGCCCCTGTCCTGGGACTGTGTGATGTGACAGTGCAGAGGGAAATTTACTCTGTGTCTAACCCCACATTGTGCTTGGCTTGGAAGTGTTTAATGGGAGAGTGTCGATGCAGTTTTACTGTGTATCCTTGGAATTTAGAAGGTTAAGGGGTGATGTGATTTGATCAAAGATTTCAGAATAATTAGGGTAACTGATCGGGAAGACAGAGAGACACAATTCACACTGGCTGCGGAGTCTAGGAATTGTGGGCATAGTCTAAAAATCTCAACATCGTCTAAAACCATCCAGGAGTGAGATGAAGAAACACTTCAACACGCCAGGTGTGGTATCAGTTTGGAACTCTCTTCCACAAACAGCAATTGATGCTGAAACACTTGTTAATTTTTAAATCTGAGATTGATAGCTTTTTGTTGTAAAAGGTAGATGAGATATGGGGCCAAGACGGGTGCATGGAGTTAGATCACAGATCAGCCATGATCTTTTTGAATCACAGAACAGGGTTGAGGGGCTAAATGGCCTCATCCTCATCCAAAGTCCTCCGACAAACATCCTGCTATCATTCTCTGTGTCTGGGTCACCCTCTCGGTCTGTGTCTCCCTCTTTGTCTCTCTTTCCGTCTGTCTGTCTCTTTCTCCCTCCTCTCTCTGAATATCTGTGGATATCCACAAACATCAGTCAACCATTGTGGGTCTGTTCACGATGGCCATTTTATGTTACCACAACACTGGGACATTTATTTCAGAGACTGACTCCTCACTAATGTACTGTTAGTGCTTTAAACGTGACAGAGACATAGAGATGGAGACACTGAGACACACAGTACCAGACATGAGTGAATCATTCCCTTGTACCCATTGTGCACTGTATGTGTACAGGCGCTGACTCTGTATTAAATTCATTCCCGGTATCTGGGCATCACTGACAAGACCAGCATTTCTTGCCTAATTTCCCTGAGAAGGTGGTGATGAGCTGCTTCCCTCATCGAGGGAAATACACAATAAATACATTCAAGCTAGTCTGACACGAGCTTCACTTGCCAAATCCATGCTGACTGTGCTTGATTAATCTGCACCTTTCGAAATGACCATTACTACTGTTTATCAGAATTTATCCCAATCATTTGCCCTCCACTGAGGCGAGGCTGAGTGGCCTGTATTCATTCAGTCTATCCCTTTCTCCCTCTCTGTCTGTCTCTCCATCTCTCTCTGCCTCTCCTTCTCTCTCTCTTTTGCTCCCTCGCTGTCTCTCTCTCTCTCTCTCTCTCTCTGACTCTCTGTCTATGTCTCTCTCTCCTTCTTTTACTCTGTTTCTCCAGATCTCTTTCTCTCCCTCTGTCCATGACTCAGTTTGTCTCTCTCTAACACCATCTCTGCCTCTCTGTCTTTTCTCATTGACCGTCTCTCTCTGACTTTCTCTCTCTCTGCCTCTCTCTCTCTCTGCCTCTCTCGTTGTCTCTCTCTCCCTCTCTGTCTGTCTCTCTCCCTTTACATCACTCTCTCCCCCTCTCTCTGTCTCCCTGTGTCGCTGTCTGTCCCTATTCTACTGTCTTTGTCTCTCTGTCTCTCTCTCTCTCCCTCTGTCTCTCTCCCCTCCCCCTATCTCTCTCTCTCTTTGCAGTACCCCACTGGTCACAGCCGACCAAGCTGAAAATTGCCCATTTATTCCTACTCTCTGTTTCCTGTCCATTAACCAGTTCTCGATCCATGCCAGTACATTCCCCCCAATCCCACGTGCTCTAATTTTGTTTACTAACCTCTTGTGTGGGTCCTTAACAAAAGCTTTCTTAAAATGGTTATGTACCACATCCACCGGTTTCCCCTTATCTATTTCGCTAGCTTCATCCTCAAAAAACTCCAACAGGTTTGCTAAAGATGATTTCCCTTTCATAAATCCATGTTTACTCTGACCAATCCAGCCAATATTTTCCAAGTGTCCTGGGTGTGTTTGATATTACAGAGAAGACAGAGATTTACTAATAGCTTGGCAGCATTTGATGGGACAGTGTAGACGGAGATTTACTCTGTCTCCCTGGAATTTAGAATGTTAAGGGGTGATCTGATCAAAGTTTAAAGTTTTGGATGGGGTGCCAATCAAGTAGGCTGCTTTGTCCTAGATGGTGCCGAGCATCTGGAGTGTTGTAGCTGCTGCACTCATCCAGGCAAGTGGAGAGATACCATCACACACCTGACTTATGTCTTGTAGGTGGTTGAACGGCTTTGGGGAGTCAGGGGATGAGTCGCTTGTCGCCACAGTATTGATGTGATTTCATCAGATCACCTCCTGGTGAATGTTTCCCCAGGATATTGATGCTGGGGGACTCAGCGATGGGATAATGCTTTGAATGCCAAGGGGAGGTGCTTGGATTCTCTCTTGTTGCAGATGGTCTTTGCAAGTCTGTGTGTGTTTTTCTGTGCTCTGGGACAAATTTCATCATGGGCAGGTCGTAATGCTTTGTCATAATTGACCAGTTCGCAAAATGAATGCTCATGGAATTAACGGGACAGGGACAGAGTGGATACGACATTGGCTAAGGGACAGAACACAGAGAGTATTGGTGAATGGTTGCTTCAGACTGGAGGGCGGTATCTTTGCCTGATGTAATCTTATACACTTCTATTAAATCTCCCCTCAATCTCTTTGTTCTAAGGAGACTAAACCCAGCTTTTCCAACCTAACTTTGTCACTAAAATCCCCCATCTCTGAAACCATTCTGGTAAATTTCCTCTGCACCCTCTCAAGGAACCTCACATCCTTCCGAAAGTGTGTCCAGAACTGGACACAGTTCTCCAGTTGGGGCCTAACTAGAGATTTATAAATGTTCAGCATAACCTCCCTGCTTTTGTACTCACTTTATACAGTGTACATTGTGGTACAGGGGTATTCCCCAGGGCTTTGGATGAGGACAATTGATCTTTTTGATATATATTAATGACTTGTACTTGGTTTACAGGGCATATCTTCAACATTGTGCCATCTGCAATGTAATAAACAGGGAAGGGAATAGTAGTAGACTTCAGGAGGAGCGAGGCAGTCTGGTGAAAGGGTCAGACACATGGCAGGTTAACATCAAGACTGAGAAATGTGAAATGATGCATTTTGGAAGGAAGGCTGAGGAGAAACGATATAAACGAAATGATACAATGTTGAAATGGGTGCAGGGACAGAGAGATCTGGGATTTATGTTGAGTCACATTTTATATCTGAAAGATTCAATTTGGGGCTTGCAATCTCTAAGTTGAATTTAGCTTAATCCTGAAAAGTGTTCGTAAAAGTGTTGGGAAATGTGTCAAAAGCTGTTTCCATTCAGACATTCCTGCATTGTGCAAGTGTGAGCTATCTTTGCAGAGACAGGAAATAGGTCGGTTTGAATGGACCTGCAGGTTTTGGTTGATGCAATAAGTTCAAAATTTGAATTGTGTCCCTTGCAGATACACAGATTGAAGGTATTTACAGAACACCACATGAAGTGGTTTACCAATGTTTGACAAACTTCAAAGACTTCAGACACATGGAAGAAGAGGAGAAGGGAACAATATACAAAACCTGAGACAGTCAAACAACAGCAGTAGCAAAATGAATTTCTTTTTCTGGGTTTTAATTTGAAGGCCTGAGCTAATGATTGCAAAAGCAGGAGTTCAAATCCCACACTGGTCTGTTGTGAATTTGTATTCTGTATTTTCTTCAAAAAAATCTTAAATCTGCATTTTAAAAAACCTCTCGGATGGAATGATTAACTCCTGTCTACTATTGCAAAGCCCGTGTGTGTCTCAGTTTTTCTGCATTTATTAACGTTTTAAGATGATGGGGTAGAATGCCACATACCCAAGTTTACAAATGACACACACATAGGCAGCATTGTAAGCAGTGTAGCTGGAAGCATCAAATTACAAAGAGATATTAATATATTAAATGAGTGGGCAAAACTGTGGTAGATAGATTTCAATGTCAGCAAAAAAGTCCAGAACAGAGTACTTTATAAATGGTGAAAAGATAGAAACATCGGAGGTCCAAAGAGACTTGTGGGGTCTATGTCCATTTCAGTGCAGTGTAGATTCGCCAGAATGATAACTGGGCTCCAAGGTTTAAATGACGAGGTGATATTACACAAACGAGGGATTTATTCCCTGGAATTTAGGAGGATCAAGGTGATTTGTTCAAAGATGTTGCGATATTAAGGGGAACTGATAGGGTAGTTTGGGAGAAAGATTTAAGCAGATTGGGAACATAGGAATTGGAGTCTGCCATTCAGCCCATCGAACCTGCTCCGCCATTCAATAGCATCATGGCTGATCATCCACTTCAATGCCTTTTTACCAGACTGAGGAGGGCTTCTTGAAACAGTATATAGATAGTCCAACTATGGATGGGGCCATTCTGGACCTGGTATTTGGGAATGGGCCCGGCCATTAGGTCGAAGTTTCAGTGGGGGAGCATTTCGGGAGCAGTGACCATAATTCCATCAGTTTTAAGGTACTTGTGGATAAGGATAAGAGTAGTCCTCGGAAGAAGGTGCTAAATTGGGGGAAGGCTAATTATAACAATATTAGGCAGGAACTGAAGAATTTGGATTTGGGCGGCTGTTTGAAGGTACATCAACATCTGACATGTGGGAGTCTTTCAAACGTCAGCTGATTAGAATCCAGGACCAGCATGTTCCTGTGAGGAAGAAAGACAAGTTTGGCAAGTTTTGGGAAGCTTGGATAACGCGGGATATTGTGAGCCTAGTCAAGAAGAAAAAGGAAGCATTTGTAAGGGCTGGAAGGCTAGGAAAAAATGAAGCACTTGAGGAATATAAAGACAGTAGTAAGGAACTTAAGCAAGGAGTTAGGAGGGCTAAAGGGGGTTATGAAAAGTCATTGGCAAACAGGTTTAAGGAAAATCCCAAGGCTTTTTATACGTTTATAAAGAGCAAGTGGGTAACCAGGGAAAGGGTTGACCCACTCAAGGACAGAGATGGGAATCTATGTGTGGAGCCAGAGGAAATGGGCGAGGTGCTAAATGAGTACTTTTCATCAGTATTCACCAAAGAGAAGGACTGGGTGGATGATGAGCCTTGGGAAGGGAGCGCAGATAGTCTCAGTCATCTGCTTATCAAAAAGGAGGTGGTGTTGGGAGTCTTGCAAAGCATTAAGGTAGATACGTCCCCAGGGCCTGGTGGGATCTACCCTAGAATCCTGAGGGTGGCAAGGGAGGAAATTGCTGGGGCCTTGACACAAATCTTTGCGTCCTCATTGGTTACAGGTGAGGTCCCAGAGGACTGGAGAATAACCAGTGTTGTTACTTTGTGTAAGATGGGTGGCAAGGATAATCCAGGAAATTATAGGCCGGTGAGCCTTACGTCAGAGGTCGGGAAACTATTAGAGGGGAATATTCGGCACAGCTCTACTCCCATTTGGAAAGAAACAAACTTATTAGCGAGAGACAGCATGGTTTTGTGAAGGGGAGGTCGTGTCTTACTAATTTTATTGAGCTTTTTGAGGAAGTGACGAAGATGATTGATGAAGGAAGGGCAGTGGATGTTATCTGTATGGACTTTAGTAAAGCCTTTGACAAGGTCCTGCATTGCAGACTGGTATAAAAGGTGAAGTCACACGGGATCAGAGGTGGGGTGGCAAGATGGATACAGAACTGGCTCTGTCATAGAAGACAGAGGGCATCCGTGGATGAGTGTTTTTCTGAATGGAGGGATGTGACTAGTGGTGTTCCGCAGGGATCAGTGCTGGGACCTTTGATGTTTGTATTATATATAAATGATTTGGAGGAAAATGTAGCTGGTCTGATTAGTAAGTTTGCGGATGACACAAAGGTTGGTGGAGTTGCAGATAATGGTGAGGATTGTCAGAGGATACAGCAGGATATAGATCGGTTGGAGACTTGGGTGGAGAAATGGCAGATGGAGTTTAATCCGGACAAATGTGAGGTAATGCATTTGGAAGGTCTAATGCAGGTGGGAGGTATACAGTAAATGGCAGAACACTTCGGAGTATTGACAGGCAGAGGGATCTGGACGTACAAGTCAACAGGTCACTGAAAGTGGCAACGCAGGTGGATAAGGTAGTCAAGAAGGCATACGGCTTGCTTGCTATCATCGGTCGGGGCACAGATTATAAAAATTGGCAAGTCATGTTGCAGCTGTACAGAACCTTAGTTAGGCAACACTTAGAATATTACGTGCAATTCTGGTCACCACACTACCAGAAGGACGTGGAGGCTTTGGCGAGGTTACAGAGGAGGTTTACCAGGATGCTGCCTGGTCTGGAGGGCAGTAGCTATGAGGAGAGGCTGGAAAAACTCGGATAATTTTCACTGGAACGACGGTGGTGGAGGGGCGACATGATATAGGTTTACAAAGTTATGAGTGGCATGGACAGAGTGGATAGTCAGAAGCTTTTTCTCAGGGTGGAAAAGTCAGTTACTAGGGAGCATAGGTTTAAGGTGCGAGGGGCAAAGTTTAGAGGGGATGTGCGAGGCAAGTTTTTTACACAGAGGGCGTTGAGTGCCTGGAACGTGCTGCCAGGGGAGGTGGTGGAAGCATATGCGATACCGATGTTTAAGAGACATCTTAACAAATGCATGAATAGGAAGGGAATAGAGGGTTATGGGCCCCGGGAGTGCAGAAAGTATTAATTTAGGCAGGCATCAAGAGCGGCACAGCTTTGGAGGGCCGAATGGCCTGTTCCTGTGCTGTACTGTTCTTTGTTCTTTGAGCTTCCACAGCCCACTGCGGGAAAGAATTCCGAAGATTCATAACCCTCTGAGCAAAGAAATTCTCCTCATCATTGTCCTAAGTGGCTTCCCCCTTATTTTGAAATTATGTCCCCTGGTTCTAGACTCCCGAACCAAAGGAGAAATCTTACCTGCATCTAACCTGTCTATCCCTTTAAGTATTTTGTATGTTTCAATAAGATCACCTCTCATTCATCCACATTCCAATGTGTATCGACCCAACCTGTTCAACCATTCCTCATAACACAACCTCTTCATCCCAGGAATCAGCCCAGTGAACCTTCTGTGAACTGGTTCCAATGTATCCTGGCTTGACCTTTTATCCACTTTCAAAACTGCTAAACACCTTCATATTTCCCTCTGACTCAGTTTATCCCATTCAATATTTCTCACCCTCCTCTTTAACTACAATGTCTGCATCATTCCCCTCTTTTATGACGACAAGCGCAAGTATTCATTAAGAAACATGCCCACATCATCCAACTCCACAGGTAGGAAGAAGGAGGAGAGGCAGTCTGAACAAAAGGATACAGTTAATAAGGGGCTAACATTATATGCCTCTTCCTTTGCTCTAATATAATCCTTGATTTCTACCATAAGCAACGGTTGGAACAATTTACTGAGGTTCTGTCAAGGTCCCCTCACATTCTTTATCTGTGTCTCTGTCTCAGACAGATGGTGAAAAAACTATTGATGTGTTTCGTTTAGTTAAGTTTGATGTCAATGTTTCCCCAGGATGTTGTTACTGGGAGATTCAGCGATGGGATAATGCTTTAAATGCCAAAGGGAGGTGGTTGGATTCTCTCTCGTTGCAGATGGTCATTGCCTGGCACTTGTGTGAGGTGATTATTACTTGCCACTGGTCGGCCCAAGCCTGAATGTTTTCCGGGTCTTGGTGCATGCGGCTCTGGATTGCTTCATTATCTGAGACAAAATACTGTGGATGCTGGAAATCGTGAATCCATCGTGCTGAATCACAAACTCTGTTTCTCTCTCCACAGATGCTGTCTGACCTGATCAGTAAATCCAGCATTTTCTGCTGAGATCTCAGCTGAAGATTGTTGGGCTGAGGATACTAGCCTGATAAACTCCTGCAGTGAAGGCCAGGGACTTATATGATTGACTTCCAACAACCTCAGACATCTTCCTTTGTGCTCGGTATGATTCCAACCAGTGGAGAGCTTTTCCCCTGATTTCCACCGACTTCAATTTTATTCGGGCTCCTCGATACCACACTCAGTCAAACGCTGCCTTGATGTTAAGGTCAGTCTCTCTTCAAAGTAGCAAACAGGAGTGAATCATTCCCTTTGACCTGTTGTGTACGGAACATGCTCTGCTTCTTCACAGCCTGATACAGGACTGTACATGGCCGATTAATGTAGCCCATCAAACACTCCGAGAGCGGGTTCAGCACAGCTTAGGAACAGAGCACAGTTCCTTTAACATTCTCTCGCTGTCTTTCCCTCCTGCTATCTCTGACACTAGGAGAGAGACAGAGGGAGCGAGGATTAGATATGCAAACAGAGAGAGGGCTGTAGATCGGGACAAGGTTGGAGACAGAGAGATTGTTGGAGTGCATTGAAAAGGATAATGTAAGATACATTTATTTGATGTAATCCTGCATTGCTGCGTACACAAACGTTTAAGAGATAGGTTTGGAGAGAAAAAACATAGGGACAGGGAGAAATGTAGATGAAGTTGGGGCCCAGGTGGACACTTTTGATGATCCAGAAGACATTTTAAACATCCAACACGCTATTCCAGTGTGGGAGCCATCACACCCTCATGATATTGGTTGTTTAAATTTCATGCTGGCTTATTGGTTAATTTTTAAACCTGTGATTGATAGATTCTTGTTAACCAAAGGTATTAACAGATAAGGGGCAAAGGCAGGATATATAGTGCAAGTTAGATCACAGATCAGCCCTGATCTCATTGAATGCCGGATCAATATCCCCTGTTAAATATCCTTCTTTCTCTGTCAGTCACCCTGTCAGTCTGTGTCTCTCTGTTTCTCTCTTTCTGTCTCTCTCTCTCTGTCTGTTTCGGACAGTGTGGAGTGAGATTCACTCTGTATCTACCCCATGATGTTCCTGCTCTCGGAGTGTGTGATGGGACAAGGCAGAGGGAAATTTGCTCTGTATCAAACCCAACATTGTGCTTGGCTTGGGAATGTTGAATGGGACAGTGTAGCAGGAACTTTACTGTGTACCCCTGGAAGTTTGAAGGTTGTGGAGTGATTTGATGAACGTTTTCCAAATAATAAGGGAAATTGGCAGGGTGGACAGACAGTAACTTTTCCCACTGGCTGCGGAGTCTGGAACTTGGGGGCATAGTCTAAAAATCTAAACATAGTCTAAAAACGTTTCAGGAGTGAAATGAAGAAATACTTCAACACACCAGGTGTGGTATCAATTTGGAACTCTCTTCCACAAACGGCAATTGATGCTTCGACACTTGTTAATTTTTAAATCTGAGTTTGATAGATTTTTGTGAACCAAAGATATTAAGGGGCAAAGATAGGTAAATGGAGTTAGATCATGCATCAGCCATGAGCACATTGAATGACAGAGGAGGGGCGAGGGGCCAAATGGCCTCCTCCTCTTCCTCTGTCCAACGACCAATATCCTGCTATCACTCTCTGTGTCTCGGCCTGTGTCTCCCTATTTGTCTCTCTTTCAGTCTCTTTCTCTCTTTCTCTCCTCACTCAAACATCTGTGGAAATCCACACACATCAGTCAGCCATTTTATGCTGGTTCTCAGTGGCCATTTTATGTTACCACAACACTGGGCATTGATTTCAGAGACTGACGCCTGACTAATGTAAGGTCAGTGCTTAAAATATGACAGATACACAGACAGGGAGACACTGAGACACACCGTACTAGAAAGGAGTGAATCATTCCCTTATACCCAATAATTTTCCCTCCACTGTGATTAGGCTGGGTGGCCTGTAATTACTCAGTCTATTACTTTCTCCCTTGTAAATCAACAGTACAACATGCGCAGTCCTCCAGTCCTCTGGCAGCACGACTGCAACCAGAGAGGTTTGGAAAATGATGGTCAGAGCCGCCACTATTTCCTCCCTTGCACCACTTGACACATCTGCATTATCATCTGTCAAAGATGCTAAACCCCTGAATATTTCCACTCTCACTGTTTATCTCATTCAATATTTCAAACCCCTCCTCATTGACAACAATGTCTGCGTCGACCCTCTTTTGTGAAGACATTCTCTCAATGTGTTCATTAAGAACCATGCCGGCATCACCCGCCTTCACGGGTCGGAAAAAGGAGGAGAGACGACATAAAATAAAGGAGGTGCAGGAACAGACAGATCTGAGGGGCATTTGGCCACACATCACTGAAAACGGCAGGGCAGGTTGAGAAAGTGGTTAAAAGGCATAAGGAGTCCCGGGCTTTATAAATAGAGACACAGAGTACAAAAGAATGGACGTTCTGACAGACCTGTTCAAAACACTGATTTGGAATCAACTGGAGTATTGTATCCGATTCTGCACAACGCACTTGAGTAAGGATTTGGAGGCATGATAGAGGGTGCAGAAAAGATTCACAAGCCTGGTTCCAGGGATGAGGGTCTTCAGTTACAACGATAGATTGGAGAAGCTGAGGTTGTTCGTTGTGTCTCTCTCTCGATCTCTCCCTCCTGCAACTCTGACACTAAGAGGGAGACAGAGGGAGAAGGGTTAGATATGCAGGCAGAGAGAGGGCTGTAGAGAGGGACAAGGTTGGAGAGAGAGAGATTGTTGGGGTGGACTGAAAGGGAGAATGTAAGATATATTAATTTGATTTAATCCTTTACTGGTGTGTGCACAAACACATTAGAGATATGTATGGAGAGAGAAACATCAGGAGAGAGGGATAAATGGAGTTGAATTTGGGGCCCAGGTGGCCCCTCTCCCTCTCTCTCTCCCCGTTTCTTTGCCACTCTCTCTCTCCCCCACTAACCCTCTCTCCCTCGCACCCTCTCTTTAATTCTCTCTCTCCTTCTCTCTCTCTCCCACACCCCCACTCTCTCCCACCCCCTCCTTCCCACTCTCTCTTCCTGTCTCTCCCACCCTACCCCCTCACTTGGCTCCCTCCCTCCCTCCCACTCTCTCTCTCCCCCTCCCTCTCTCTAACTCTCTCTCGCCCTATCTCTCTGTCGTTCAGTCTCTCCCCCACCCCCTCTCTATATCGCTCTGTCTCTCTCTCTCTGTCCCTCTCTCTCTCTGTGTCTTTATTTCAGTTCTTTCAGATATATACAGCGGCTATGGTGGGATTTAAACCCCTGTCCTCTGGCTATCAGGTTGGGCCGCTGAATTACTTGCCCAGTGATGTTATCACTATGCGACTGCCTCCCAAATGGATGTGTACAGTGTCTGTCCCTTAATATCACTCTCAGTAGTTTTTTCACTGTAACCCTCATCATGGTCCCGATTCAGAGACCCAAAGTTCACATTTTAACTGGGAGAAGGCAGGAAAAGAGTGAAATGTGATTGTTTTTGACCCCAGATTCACCGTCCACTGCATACAGATCAGTTACATTTATAATAGAAATGCCAGGAATGAACAAGGTCAATACAATAATATGGAAAATGTAAATGACGCCACTCATAATTGCAAAATCCGTCCAGTATGAGTACAGATTTCAGGTTGATTTCCGAGAGAGGTCTTACGAAGAAAATGTCATTGACATTGAAATGATGGTGTTTTATCCACCACATTATTTACATAAGAGTCAAAGCTGCTGATGTAATGCGTTTGTTCAGGTGAGTGTAACTAATAGCAATGATCATGGGTATAAGAGTGTCATTGGAGACTTATCCCCTGTATAAATCAGGATCCATTGGAATGGATCAGCTCAGAGTGCATGGTGGAGATGTGGAATCCAGGTTAACAGAATTCTCTTCTTCTCACAGAAATGGGATATCCACTGATTTATCATATAGAACGCAGTTATTATCCCGTACTTGCAGCAATTGGAGTTCCTGGTAAGCCAGTATCTCAGCTGTTAATGGTGTAAATCGATATTAACTGTGCTACTGTACTCGGTATTATTTATCACTGTGTGTATTACCTGTTCTTCCCAGAAATTTACTGATGGAATCTCGTCATTGTGTACTCTTTCAGTCATGCAGGAGTTGTATTATTTCTTTAATGGTATTGTTTAAAGTAACCGTGACATTGCTACTGGATTATTCTGTGTTTTGAATGTATTTGAATGAGATGTCTCGATTGGGATCAAGAATCAGACCAAAAGGAGCTTTTAACAGTTTCATGATGTGGATCTAACCGGTCCTGTAATATATTTATGACCTTTTTTCAGTGATTTATGATGAGACATCTCACGGTCTCAGTGTTACAAGGGGACAGCACAATGTCCTCCCTCCCCAATAACATGGCTCAGTTTAACTGGGATTTCAATGTACTTATTGGTTATCACTGTTATCAAATATTATTTCACTCTGTGAGTGTCTGACACTGCTTCAGAGGTCAGCTAATGAACTGAGTTTGTTGCTGATACTTTCACATCTCCTTCTCAGCTTCACTATGGACCCTTCACTCTGACTGGACTACATTCTAAAATGGAAAGTATTGATGTGATGTTTCATTGGTTTGAACTCTATCAGTTGGAATCAAAAGTCTTTCCATTTATCAGCTGCAGCGCTGATGTTGGTGTTTTATTAATTAAACAATCCCACATTCTAACGGATTACTTTATCATTCCAGAAGAAGCAATTTCAATGATTGTGAGGTTTGTCTTGAAGAAGCTTTCGATCCTGTTTATTCCACGTATCGTAGATGAAGTGAAGAGTGCACGTGAACAGGTGGAGAATTGGATGTTCTGTAGACACATTAAATTATTCACAGAAGTTTCACCACTGAATAAACTGACTCTGAGAATAGAATCACTGAACCTGGGACAGGTGATCAGAACACAGCCGCAGAATGTTAGGAATGAATCATGTGTGAAAAGTAGCATTAAGTAACAGTTTGCAGGGTGTGAGTACTCCAGAGAGATAGGGAAGGAGAAAAGAAGCAGCGATTATGAAACCGAGGGAAAGAGATAAGCAGAAGTAAAGAGAAATAGAAAGAAGCAGCAGTGTGAATAATTCACTGTCATAAAGCGCTGGAATGTCCAGAACAATTAAAGAGAGAAACTGGGTGCTGAAGTTGTCTGTTGCCAGATTGTGTTCATTTTCCTGTTGGACTTGATCCTCTGTGTTGATTTCTGTCAGGTCCTCATTTTGTTTTTTAGAAATTCCCTATTCCTTACTTAGTCATTGAATAAACAGATTAGTATCAGTTCTTCACTGATGGTAATTCATTATTTAAATACTGCACTTTAAAATCTCTGTGACTGCTAAATTCAATAAAGAGCGCGGCTACTGTCAGAAATATATTTAAATTTATATTTAATAGCCTGTACAAACTAAATATATTGACGATATTCTATAAACAATGAACTGTTCTCCAACACCAATAACCACAGGGATTATTGTTTGAATGCATGAATTGAGTTGTATTACTGGGATCTATAGATTAGATTTCCTCTAACACTCTGCTGCAGTCTCTCTCTGTGAATCTCAGCCTCTCCTCTCACAGTATTGAATCCTCAGTCTCCTCATCCATTGCTTCAGTTTATCCACTTTTCCAAACCATCTCCTCCAGTTTCCCCTCCTTTTCCTTTTCCTTCTCTCCCTCCCAATCTGACTCACTGTCTAAACCTCCAGCTTCCTCGTCCAACCTGATAGGAATACAGGAACTTAGGAGCAGGAGGAGGCCATTCAACCGACGAGCCTGCTCCGCCATTCTAGATCATGGCTGATACTCAAACTCAGCTCTGCATTTTTCAGTCTTTTCCCATTAGGTAACAGTCTCTGTCGGATCTCCGAACCCTGAGCAAAAAACCAGCTACACATCCCGCTCTCCCCAAACCTTCCCAAACAACAGTCTGGAGACAAATTCTCAATTAATCCATTGGATGCCATCTCTGTAAAACTCCTTCTCATTTCCCCACAGGCACTGCAGTATTTCCAGTAGATCCCGTGCTGACGTTATTCACTTTCTGTATCAATTTCCCAATTCATTATTAATAACATTTCTCTTGACAAAGCACTGCCCAGGTCAATGAATCAGTTTTCACTGCTCGATGCAGCAACAAAGCTGGAAATTTCAGCCCAGATCCTGTCAAACTGCTGCTTTTTCTCCAGGTCTGATCAGTAATTTCCCTGCTTCCTTTTCTCTCTCTTCCAGTTAACTTGGTGGCGATTGTGATCCTGTATCGAGGAAAGTGCGGTCTCTCCAAATGTATCACTGTCTACCTGGTGGGAATGGCAGTGTCTGATCTCCTGGTCGTTATCACTGATCCAATATTGAGATGGATTGCTTTACTTTATTTCCCATATTCATTCCTGAGAATTACTCCTGTGTGTTCTCTCATTATCGTTCTGCTTTCTGCATCCACAGATGTTTCTGTCTGGCTCACAGTCACTTTCACCTTTGATCGATTTGTGGCCATTTGTTGTGGGAAGCTGAAAACAAAATATTGCAGCGAGAAAACGGCGGCTGTGGTTGCAGGAACAGTGAGTGTGCTGGGCCTTTTAGAGTCTGTCCCCTGGTACTTTGCACTGGAGCAATATTACATTATTGATAATGTTCACATGGGTTGTGTTTATAAACTGAGCTTCCTTACTTCCCCCATATGGGAGGCATTTCAATTGTTTGACCGCATTTTAACCCCTTGTGTCCCGGTTTTTCTGATGTTGCTGCTTAATGTTCTGACTGTCAGACGGATTTTATTCTCTAGTAAAGTCCGCAGGGGACTCCGGCGCCACAGCAATGGAGAGAATCACAGGGACATAGAGATGGAGAATCGCAGGAAATCAATTATTTTACTCTTCAGTATATCCGGCAGTTTTATACTGTTATGGATGACCTGGGTTGTGTTTAACATTTATAGGCGATTTACAGATATTCAGTATTATTCCTCCGGCACTGACCCTCTTTTTATCACAGATCACACATCAAAGATGCTGCAGCTTCTCAGTTCCTGCACCAACACATGTATTTACACTGTGACCCAGAGTAAATTCAGACAGGAGCTGAAGAAGGCGGTGAAATACCCTCTCAATCTCATTGTTAAATTAGTGAAATCATAGAAAGAGCTGAAGGGTTTCACCACTGGAACGAAATCCCATTCTGCGCCCCCACGTCCTGCTCCACCACCCTCCCCCCGCCCGCCTTTGTGATTATTTGAGCAGCGCCATCTTTAGTCCTGGCAGCTGCCTGAACGTGACAGACCATGACGTTTAAGCGGAACAGACTGCATTTGCGCATGTGCCAGTGCACACTGGTTGCGTTGTCAACAAAGGCAGCTGGCGGACAAAGCTGCAAATCACAGCGATTGAGACGTGTTGAGAGGGAGATAGTAACTGCAGTGTGTCAGGGACACCAGAAGATGGAGATGGTGAGAGGGGGGTCAGTAACTGCAGTGAGACAGTGATACCAGTAGATGGAGATGGTGAAGGGGGTCAGTAACTGCAGTGACACAGGGATACCAGCAGATGGAGATGGTGAGTGGGGGCAGTAGCTGCAGTGAGACAGGGACACCAGCAGATGGAGCTGGTGAGAGGGGGCAGCAACTGTCGTGAGACAGGTAGACCATTAAATGGCGATGATGAGGGTGGGGTCAGTAACTGCAGTGGACAGGGAGAACAGCCGATGGAGTTTAGTTTAGAGATACAGTACTGAAACAGGCCCTTCGGCCCACCGAGTCTGTGCCGACCATCAACCACCCATTTTTACTAATCCTACACTAATTCCATATTCCTACCAAATCCCCACATGTCCCTATATTTCCCTACCATCTACCTATACTAAGGGCAATTGCTAATGGCCAATTAACCTATCAATCTGCAAGTCTTTGGCATGTGGGAGGAAACCGGAGCACCCGGAGGAAACCCACGCAGACACAGAGAGAACTTGTAAACTCCACACAGGCAGTACCCAGAATTGAACCCGGGTCGCTGGAGCTGTGAGGCTGCGGTGCTAACCACTGCGCCACAGTGCCGCCCCAATGGAGATGGTGAGGGGGTCAGTAACTGCAGTAAGACAGGGACACCAGCATTTTTTTTTCGAGATACAGCACTGAAACAGGCCCTTCGGCCCACCGAGTCTGTGCCGACCATCGACCACCCATTTATACTAATCCTATATTCCTACCACATCCCCACCAGTCCCTATATTTCCCTACCACCTACCTATCCTAGGGGTAATTTATCATGGCCAATTTACCGATCAACCTGCAAGTCTTTTGGCATGTGGGAGGAAACCGGAGCACCCGGAGAAAACCCGCGCAGACACAGGGAGAACTTGCAAACTCCACACAGGCAGTACCCGGAATCGAACCCGGGTCCCTGGAGCTGTGAGGCTGCGGTGCTAACCACTGCGCCACTGTGCGATGGTGAGGAGGGTGGGGTGGTCAGTAGCTGCAGCGAGACAGAGACATATAATTAACTGTAGATTTATCGCCCTGTGTATTAGTTGTGAACCTCTATTTAACAATTAAATGTAGATTTGTCTGCATGCATATTGGTTCTGGACGTCAATTCGAAAATTGAATATAGATTTATCCCCTGTTTCTTGGTTGTAGACCTCTATTTAACATAAAATGTAAATTTATCCCCTATTGGTTGTGGGCCTTTATTGAAGAAAGAAACAACAGTCGAATTTTACTCGGTGTATTGGTTGTGGACCTCTATTTAACAATTAACTGTAGCTTTACATAATATAAGCAAAGTGCTGGGGATGCTGGAAATCTGATACAAAGAAAAGAATCGCGGGAAATAGCAGGTCTTGCAGCACCTGTGGGGAGAGAAGCGGAGTTAACGTTTCAGTTAGTGACCCTTCTTCAGAACTGGCAGATATAAGAAATGTGAAAAATTTTAAGCAAGTGAAGCGTTGGCGGGCAAGAGATAACAAAAGAGAAAGTGTTGATAGGACAAGCTCACAGAATAGCTGACCAGAAGGTGATGGAGCAAAGGGTAGTGTCCGAGGCTCAAACATCTTCAGCTCCTTCATCAATGACCTTCCTTCAGTCATCAGGTTGCAGCATGTTCAGCACCATTCGTGACTCCTCAAATACTGAAGAAGTCCGTGTAGAAATGCAAAAAGACCTGGACAATATCCAGGCTTGGGCTGATAAGTGGCAAGTAAAATTTTGGCCATACAGCTGTCAGGCAATGACCATCTCCAACAAGAGAGAATCTAACCATCTCCCATTGACTTTCAATGGCATTACCATCGCTGAATCATCCACCATCAACATCCTAGGGGCTACCATGAACCGGAAACTGAACTGGAGTAGCCATATAAATACCGTGGCTGCAAGAGTAGGTCAGAGGCTTGGAATTCTGAGGCAAGTAACTCACCTCCTGGACAAAGCAGCCCGCTTGATTGGCACACCATCTACAAACATTCACTCCCTCCACCACCGACACACAGTGGCAGCAGTGTGTACCATCTGCATGATGCACCGCAGCAATGCGCCAAGGCTCCTTAAACAGCACCTTCCAAACCGGTGACCTCTACCAACTGGAAGGACAAGGGCAGCAAATACATGGGAACACCACCACCTGCAATATCCCTGTCTAGTCACGCAGTGGTTAGCACCGCAGCCTCACAGCTCCAGGGACCCGGGTTCGATTCCGGGTACTGCCTGTGTGGAGCTTGCAAGTTCTCCCTGTGTCTGCGCGGGTTTTCTCCGGGTGCTCCGGTTTCCTCCCACATGCCAAAAGACTTGCAGGTTGATAGGTAAATTGGCCATTATAAATTGTCACTAGTATAGGTAGGTGGCAGGGAAATATAGGGACATGTGGGGATTTGGTAGGAATATGGAATTAGTGTAGGATTAGTAAAAATGGGTGGTTGATGGTCGGTACAGACTCGGTGGGCCGAAGGGCCTGTTTCAGTGCTGTATCTCTAATCTAAACCATCCTGACTTGGAACTGTATCGCCGTCCTTCATGTCGCTGGGTCAAATTCCTGGACTCCCTCGTTACGGAGATATCTCCCGCTGTCACTCTGATAAGTGTACCCGTAGATGACTCCAAGAGAAAGTCCTGTTACTGCACCATTCTGTACCCCACCGTGCAACAGGGACATGAGAGCTTGTAGCTGAATTTAATCTTTCGCAGATAAACAGGTTGGAAAGATTTTGCAATCACATCTAGGTGTAGATGAATTATCGAACAAAGCCAAGTTGTCAGAAACTTGGCCCTTGCAGGATTAAGTTACAGGAGTAGATTTAGTCTGACCCCCTCATTGTATTCAAGCAACATATCTGGACTGTTCTCTCTGATAAGATGGAAGTTCACTCATACCTGATAGTCTGTGTCATGTGTCTATCTGAGTGTACCAATAGTGTTATAATGTTGCTGAACTGTTAATTTATATTGTAGGTCATTGTCGACTTTGCTTTCACTTAGCTGCCAACCTCCCTAAACCCACCACCTCTCTACCCACCTATATAAATACTCTTGTTAAAAAACACCACAATTGCAAACTTTCCTGACCCCATCTACGATTTCCTTTGATTAGACAGCCATTTTATTCCACCTCAGTGAAACATGTTGATGCATTTTTTCGATATAAAAGCGTTAAATAAATACAAGTAGTTGACAACAGACATTTGGAGATGGTTAATCTGATTCATTGTTCACAGCAACCTACACCAGGTACTGGGTTATCGGGTCTACCTACTCTGTCAGTCTCCAGCAAGAGAAAGTGCTAATTACGAACTTCAATTTGAGGATTAAGGAGTTCAAGTTCATACAGTTTGTGCATATTGGAAGACTGAGACTGCTTGTGATGGTCTTACCTCGCGTTTCAGATCCCCTAACCTTACATCCCCCTCATCTCACATCCACCTTATTATAAATTCCCTGATCTCACATCCCCCTTTGCACACAACCCCCTTATCACACATCCCCCTTATCTCGCATGCCCCTTATCACACATCCCCCTTATCCCAAATTCCCCTTATCTCACATACCCCTTATCACACATCCCGCTTCCCACACATACCCCTTATCTCACATAGGCCTTATCACACAACCCCTTTGTCACACATTCCTCTTATCTCACATCCCCCTTATCACACAACCCGCTTATCACACATCCCCCTTATCTCACTTCCACCTTATCACACTTCTCCCGATCAGACACCCCCACTATCTCACATCCCCCTGATCACACAACCCCCGGATCACACATCCCCATTATCTCACTTCCCCCTTATTACACACCCCCATCTCACATCTCCCTTATCACACAACCCCCTTATCACACATCCCCCTTATCACACATCCCCCTTATCCCACACATCCCCCTTACACACATCCCCCTTACACACATCCCCTTATCTCCCATCCCCTTAACACGCAACCCCTTTGTCACACATTCCCCTTATCTCACATCGCCCTTATCACACAACCCGCTTTCCACACATCCCCCTTATCTCACTTCCACCTTATCACACTTCCCCCGATCAGACATCCCCCTTATCGCACAACCCCCTGAACACACAACCCCCGAATCACACATCCCCATTATCTCACATCTCCCTTATCACACAGCCCCCTTATCACACATCCCCAATATCTCACTTCCCCTTATGACACATCCCCCTTATCACACATCCCCCTTATCTCACATCCCCTTATTACACAGCCCCCTTATCACACATCCCCCTTATCTCACTTCCCCCTGATCACACATCCCCCTTATCTCACATCCCCCTTATCACACATCCCCCATATCTCACAACCCCTGAACTCACTTCCTTCTTATCGCACATCCCCCTTATTTCACACCTCACATGTCTTACGTTTCTTGATGTCACATATTCCCCATATCTCACATCCCCTATGCCTTACTGGAGGATTCAGGCCCAGTTTTTGAGATAGAACGCAGAACATAGAACATTACAGCGCAGTACAGGCCCTTCGGCCCTCGATGTTGCGCCGACCTGTGAAACCATCTGACTTAAACTATTCCATTTTCATCCATATGTCTATCCAATGACCAGTTAAATTCCCTTAAAGTTGGCGAGTCTACTACTGTTGCAGGCAGGGCGTTCCATGCCCCTACTACTCTCTGAGTAAAGAAACTACCTCTGACATCTGTCCTATATCTATCACCCTCAACTTAAAGCTATGTCCCCTCGTGTTTGCCATCACCATCCGTGGAAAAAGACTCTCACTATCCACCCTATCTAACCCTCTGATTATCTTATATGTCTCTATTAAGTCACCTCTCCTCCTCCTTCTCTCTAACGATAACAACCTCAGTCCCTCAGCCTTTCCTCGTCAGGCCTTCCCTCCATACCAGGCAACATCCGAGTAAATCTCCACTGCACGCTTTCCAAAGCTTCCACATCCTTCCTATAATGCGGTGACCAGAACTGCACGCAATACTCCAGGTGCGGTCTCACCAGAGTTTTGTACAGCTGCAGCATGACCTCGTGGCTCCGAAACTCGATCCCCCTACTAATGAAAGCTAACACACCATATGCCTTCTTAACAGCCCTATTAACCTGGGTGGCAACTTTCAGGGATTTATGTACCTGGACACCAAGATCTCTCTGCACATCTACACTACCAATAATCTTCACATTAGCCCAGTACTCTGCATTCCTGTTACTCCTTCCAAAGTGAATCACCTCACCCTTTTCCGCATTAAACTCCATTTGCCATCCTATTGGAGGTCAGGTCCAGCGCCAAATATGCTTCCTTATCGGTCACATTGGCCTGGTCGTCATTGAATGCACATACGGTGGTCTCCATATGGTTGACCTTGGATATGCTGCTTTGGGTTTGAAAATACTTGGTCGATTTAATCCCCAATCCCTCATAATAGTTTGTTTTTCTAAATGGGCACCAGTGGAAAACATGGCAGAATGCAGTCCGGAATCTGGAACAGAAACCAGCTGCAGCATACGACCATTGTCTCTCTAGCAAATATGATGGCCAAGAGTTGGGCTCTAATTCTGATAGGAGCTACTGGATTGGTTCAGTTACACCAACTCTGGAGGTGAACAGTTTGCTCACACAGTGGAGTTGAACCACGTTCTATACTTTTCAAAGCAAATGATGCCAAGAGGGTCAGAGTTTGGCCTCCCTGCGATGCTGCCCAAGCTCAGCAGGCTAGAACAGAAGGCCACTGCACTGAGAGATATAAGCTGTCCAGGCCTCCGGTTGTGAGCCAATTGACTCACAAAGAAGCAGGCTCCTGGCTTTTAAAAGCAAAGTAAGTTGCATCAGCAGCCACCACCCAACCATCGCTCCGAACCCACCCCAACGTCTCTCTACCCTCAGCACATGTACAGTACTCTAAGTGGAGAAGTGGATGCCCGACGTGGGGTCGCTGGGTACTGGTGATATGCCTGTCACGGTGTAGACACCAACCCAAATGCGATACCCTCATATTGATCCCACAACCAACAGCTTGCAGTTTACACATCTTCGACACTGGCGAAACAGATCATGTGATACAAGCCTTGCAGCACAGTAGGTGGTCATGTGTGGGTTTCAGATGCAAAATGAGCAGTAAATCCATACGTAGTTGAACAGCCTGCAACCACGCATTTCTAAGGATCCCATATGAAGAACATTTACTTGGGCAAGGCAGTGGGGAAAAACTAACACATGTCAAATTGGAATTCAGTGGAATTACAGGCGTCATCAGAAGACAAGTCCGGAGCAGCCATTGCACAGTACACTGGCTTTTATTTATACAGTAGTTTTAAGGTAGTAAAATGTCCCCAGGCACTTCACAGGAGCATTTTTATTTTTATTTTATTTATTTAGAGGTACAGCACTGAAACAGGTCCCTCAGCCCACCGAGTCTGTGCCGAACATCGACCACCCTTTTATGGTAATCCTACATTAATCCCATATTCCCACCACATCCCCACCTTCCCTCAATTACCCTACCACCTACCTTTACTAGGAGCAATTTATAATGGCTAATTTAACTATCAGCCTGCAAGTCTTTGGCTGTGGGAGGAAACCGGAGCACCCTGCGAAATCCACGCAGTCACAGGGAGAACGTGCAAACTCCGCACAGGCAGTACCCAGAATTGAACCCTGGTCGCTGGAGCTGTGAGGCTGCGGTGCTAACCACTGCGCCACGGCACCAACGAAAATGTGGCATTAAGAAGGGGGATATTTAGATCAAATGACCAAAGGAGATATTAGAGCGAATGACCAAAAGCATGATGAAAGAGGGAGGTTTTAAGGAGTGTATTAAACGTAGCACAGAGAGTGAAGCAGTTTAAAGATGGTCTATCGGCTCATCGCATCCATGTTGCTTCTGCAGGAGCTATCCAGTCATTCCCACTCCTCGCACTCAATCCCCATAGCCTTGCAAGTTTATTTCCTGTACGTTGCTGCACAATTTCAATTTAAAGTCATTGATTTCCTTTGCTTCCACCACCCTTGTGGGAAGCAGGATTAGAACATTAGAACATTACAGCGCAGTGCAGGCCCTTTGGCCCTCGATGTTGCGCCGACCATCTGACCTACACTATTCCATTTTCATCCATATGTCTATCCAATGACCACTTAAATGCCCTTAAAATTGGCGAGTCTACTACTGTTGCAAGCAGGGCGTTCCACGCCCCTACTACTCTCTGCGTAAAGAAACTACCTCTGACATCTGTCCTATATCTTTCACCCCTCAACTTAAAGCTATATCCCCTCGTGTTTGCCATCATCATCCGAGGAAAAAGGCTCTCACTATCCATCCTATCTAACCCTCTGATTATATTGTATGTCTCTATTAAGTCACCTCTCCTCCTCCTTCTCTCTAAAGAAAACAACCCCAAGTCCCTCAGCCTTTCCTCGTAAGACCTTCCGTCCATACCAGGCAACATCCTAGTAAATCTCCACTGCACCCTTTCCAAAGCTTCCACATCCTTCCTATAATGCGGTGACCAGAACTGCACGCAATACTCAAGGTGCGGCCTCACCAGAGTTTTGTACAGCTGCATCATGACCTCGTGGCTCCGAAACTCGATCCCCCTACTAATAAAAGCTAACACACCATATGCCTTCTTAACAGCCCTATTAACCTGGGTAGCAACTTTCAGGGATTTATGTACCTGGACACCAAGATCTCTCTGCTCATCTACACTACCAAGAATCTTCCCAGTACTCTGCATTGCTGTTACTCCTTCCAAAGTGAATCACCTCACACGTCTCCGCATTAAACTCCATTTGCCATCTCTCAACCCAGCTCTGCAGCCTGTCTATGTCCCTCTGTACCCTACAACACCCTTCGACTCTATCCACCACTCCACCGACCTTCGTGTCATCCGCAAATTTACTAACCCACCCTTCTACACCCTCATCCAGGTCATTTATAAAAATGACAAACAGCAGTGGCCCCAGCAGGATCCAGATCATTACCACCCACTGCGTAAAAAAAAGTCCTATTCATATTTGGCCTGTATCTCTTGCCCAAAACCTTCGATCTGTGTCCCCTCGTCCTTGTACCATTAGTTGTTGGGGACAGTTTTTCCTTGTTTAACTTATCTAAGCCTGTCATAACCTTATACATTTCGAATAGTCTCCCCTCAATTTCGTTTTTCGAAGGAGAACAGCCCACCTTTTCCAACCTGACCTTATAACTAACATCCTCCATCCCTGCAACCAAAATGGTCAATCTCCTCTGCATCCTCTCAAAAACTGTCACATCCTTCCTGAGGTGTACTGACCAGAATTGGACACAATGTTCCAGTTGGAGCCTAAAAAGAGCTTTCTAAAGGTTCAGCATAACATCCCTGCTTTTTTACTCAATGCCTCTGTTCAGGAAGCCTGACATCCCATCTGCTTAACTGACAACTCTCTCAATATGTTCTGCTACTTTCAAAGATCGATGCACATGAACCCACAGGTTACTCTTTAGAACTGTGTCATTAAGTATATATTGACTCTCCCTATTCCTTCTGCCAAAATGCATCAACTAACACTTGTCAGTCTTGAATTCCATCTGTCACCTGTCTGCCCATTCTGCTAGCCTATCTATGTCCTGCTGCATGCGGTTCATATCATCCTCACGATTTACCATCTCTTCAAGTTTGGTGCCGTAGGCAGATTCTGAGATTCTACTCTGTATTCTAAGATCCGAATAATATATATATCAAAACAGGAAAATATTGCTCCCCACTGACTCTTGGGGAACATCACTGTCGACCACTCTCCAGTCTGAAAAACAATCATTTACTATGAGGTCGGTGTTTTCTTTCCTGACGCCAATGTTTGGTCCAATTGAACACTGACCCTCCTATTCCGTGAACCTCAATTTTGTTCACCAACCTTTATGTGGTGCATTATCAAACGCAAACGTTTTCTTCAAATCCATATAAACAACAGCAACCACACTTCCTTCATCAACGTTCTCCGTTTTTTAATCAAAAAAAGTAATTCAATTAGCCAAGTAAAATCTGCATTTTACAAATTTCTGTTGGCTATCCTTAATTAATTAGAACCTCTCCAAGTGTGTGTAGATCTTCCCCCCTGATATTGTTTGTAAAACCTTACCCATCACTGATGTTAAGTTACCTGGCCTGTAGTTGTGATGGCTGTCTTTATATTTGCCACTCTTTAATCATCTGGCACCTCCCCCTTCCCCATTTGCAGGGAATAATTGAAGATTATAGCAATCCCTTCCATTACAACCATCCCCATTTCCAATACCAGCCTGGGAATCTAATCATCTAGACCAGGTGTCTTATCGAACCTAAGCTTAGCCAACCTTTCCAGTACCTCTCCCTCTCAATGATTATCTTATCCATTGCCTCTACTCTCCATGCTTCTGCAGATATTTTGTCAGGTTCCACTTCCTGAATGAACATTGATATTAAGTATTCATTACGTATATTAAGTATATATTAAGTATATGCATGCTCGATAGTAGATCACAGAAAACTCAATCCTTGCACTATAAACGCACATATGGCTGCCTTCATAACCTGTGCCATGAATCAGTGTTCCTTGGCTGGTAGTTCATGTATCTATGATCTACTGGTGTAACCGCAATACCCTTATGTTAAGGACTGGGTAAATGAACTGTTTACCCAGCTCTCTTCATTCATGCTTGGGCCCAGGCTTACCTTCCAGTTACATCAGTCCTCTGTTGTACCTTCCACTGCTGTCGGTACTGTGCGACTGTGATGTAAACTTCACCCTGATCTGACTCCTCCGTCTCACTCCCATTCCCACGCAAGATGCTAATGTCTGAGCTGGTGCGCACTGAAGACTGAGGGGGTGACGGTACATATTGGTGTTATTGGTCGGGCCCGCCATCTTCTGAAGGGCCGAAGAAGTGGAAATAAAGAAACGATGGACCAATGGAAAATAATGGGGAGGTTGTACCGCTTGCTCCACCTGGGAGTGGTGAGGCATCCAAATCTTGGGAATCATCCTGAAAGAGATCCGCATCCAAGACAGATAGAAGAGAGCCCATCTCAAATCAGATCAGTTTCGACGGTTACGTACTTCATTGCCGATGTGTTATCTTTGGAGAGGTCTTCAGCTGATGAGTCACAGGTCATTTAATATATAGATTCGAGTTTTGGCTTGGATCAGTTATTATCAACTAATTGAGTTTGTACATAAGGAGATCAATTCGTGAAAACTATAAGCTTACGGTTAGTGGGAGACTAGTTGGTTTATGCTTCACTCTCTGGGTGTTGTGCGCATTTCTTTTCTTGATCTTGAAGAAGCTTGGAGGTACTGGATGGGTGTCCAGTTCCAAGTCGAGAAAGCACATATTGCATCAGTTGGAGCCATTGGCACAGTTTATGCTTTAGAATCTACAGGTGCATGCAGGCATTATGGTGTAAGTATAACCAATTACTGCCCAGTACAAAAGATGATGAGGATATCACTGTGCATATGTAACTGTGCACTGTGAGGAATTCCACAACAGAGGTATAAACCAGTAGTCATCAATGGAGGGAGATATTAATGCATCAAATTACGCCTTGCGGTCTTCAGCATTCATCATCACTTAAACTGTAAATATTGAACTGTGTACGCACAAGTAGAGGGGCATATTCCTGCTTTTATGCAACCATTGAACTGTGCAATATTTACGAACAGAGGGAGACATTATTGTTAAAATGCCAACATTGCTGTGAACAGAATCCGTAGGCAGATGTGGACATTATTGAATCAATGTAAATAATGCGCTGTGCAGTTTTCACCAGTGTGACAGTTAGGCAACTTATATCTGGAAAGTTTCAATTTCTTTCTGCATGATATCTGGTTCAGTCTATTTTCATCTAATATATACATATATCTTAATGAGAACAGAATGTGCTGGAAATACGGAACAGGTCTGGCCGCATCTGTGCAGAGAGAAACAGAGTTTAAGTTTCAGTTCCGTGACCCTTCATCAGAACTGGTAAACGTTGGAAATATAACAGTTTGCCATTTAATCTCTCTCCTCGAAGTCCCATCACAGACCTTCCTTCTTGTTCTTCTTTCCTCTTCCCATATTTCACTTGCTCAAAGACTGTTACATTTCTATCATTTACCAAAATTTCTTCCCGACTGACGTCAGAATGACTAGCCTGTACAGTGTTTTCCCCATCTCTCAATTTTGTAAACAGAGTTTAACATTTACAACACTCCACTCCTCTGTCATCACTCCCAACTCCAAAGAGAATTGAAAGATTCTAGCCAGTGCCTCTTCTCTTTGCACCATCCTTTGCCTCACCAACCCTCAGACATGCCATCCAGACCGGGTAAATGGTCTAGTTTATTGTGGTACAAAAAGTGTTGGATTGAAAGTGATCAACTGAAGTTGTTTGTTCAGTTCCTGTAATTAATGCCAATCTCCATGGACTCTAATTGTGCCTCTGGAGGGTTCCCCTCTTCTATTAATACAGGGACTCCTTTCAATGTGTTATCACATAGTGTCAGCGGCAGGATCACCCCCGGCACCATTAGGGTTTAGCAGCTCTAGAGAGAGGGAGAGAATAGATCATAATCTGACAGCAGTAGTTTGCAAGGTTACAACAATGGATCAGAATCTGACAGCAGTCGATGGGAATGTTACAACAATGGGCAGGAATTTCATTTGGGAGTTTGACATTCTTTCTACAAATTACGATTGGTACTCATTAGACTATCGGATGTATCTCGCATTGAGGATTATTCAGTACATTTACTATCCAACCCTGGCTATTATTGGTGTCCCTGGTAAGTCTCGCTATTCAGCTACTAATTCTATAAAGCATGTTTAACTGCATTACCGTTCTGCCCTCCTTATATCAGAGTTCTTGTAATTTAGTCTCTCAACTTTGCTGCTGTTGCTGTCCCTGGTAGGTCTCTACTTCCGGCTATGAAATCTGCAAGACCTGTTTCACTGAAATAATCATCTTGCAATTTTAATTTTGGGAAGAGTTGAGCTAGTGTAATCAACCTCCAGAAGCAATTCCGTCCAATGTCCATGTACCACTTACTGGCCAATGTCTGAGGCTAAACCAGACAATTTGCAATCTCTGTGTTCTATTTAAACTTCAGTTGAGTTCATCTCCATATTCTGTCAATCACCAAGCCTGCCTATTATCATCTTTATAATGTCACCCGTCTCCAGCTCTGCCTCAGCCCATCTGCTGCATAAACCCTTATCTATGCCTTTCTTAAATCCACACTTAACTGTTCCAATTCTATCCTGCGATCCCTCCCAGTTGTAAACCTTCATAAGCCTCAACACATCCAGAACTCTGCTGCCTGTATCCTATCTCACACCAAATCCTTGTCACCCTTCACCCCTGTGCTCACTGATCTACATTGGCTCCCGGTCTGTCAGGACCTCAACTTTAATATTCTCATTCTTGTGTTTGCATCCCTCCATGGCCTCACCCCTCCAATTAGTCCCATTCCACTTTCCATTCCCATATCCCTGCAAAGCGTTTGCCTGAAAGTCTTTTCTGCAATTCCCCTTTAAAAGTAACAGTTTGAAAAGGTACTTTTTAAAATTAGTGGTCGCCCTTTTAGCTCAGAGGCGACCAGGTTTTGTTTTTCCCTCAGAGAGTTGTGCGAATTTGGAATTCTCTGCTTCAGAAGGTGATGGGAGCGGGATCACTGAATATTTTTAAGGTCGAGATTGATAGATTCTTGTTAGGCAATAGAATCAAAGATTATCGGGGTAGATGGCAGTGTGGAATTCGAGACAGAAACAGAATAACCATGAACTTATTAAATGGTTTTCGAGATACAGCACTGAAACAGGCCCTTCGGCCCACCAAGTCTGTGCCGACCATCAACCACCCATTTATACTAATCCTACACTAATCCCATATTCCTACCACATCCCCACCTGTCCCTATATATTTCCCTACCACCTACTTCTACTAGGGGCAGTTAACGTATCAACCTGCAAGTCTTTGGCATGTGGGAGAAAACCGGTGCACCCGCAGGAAACCGACGCAGACACAAGGAGAACTTGCAAACTCCGCACAGGCAGCACCCAGAATCGAACCCGCGTCCCTGGCGCTGTAAGACTGCGGTGCTAACCACTGCACCACTGTGCCGCCGCTGGTGCAACAGACTCGGCGGCACATTGGCCTACTTGTGCTCCTAATTCATATGGTGGTGCGGCCGGATGGTCTTTCTCACTGTATCTAATCCTGGCCATAATTTCCAGCTCCACAGCGTCACCGGGCCCAAGGCCATGGACGCTTGGATCCATTAAATGGTTTGAGTTGAGCTGCCGGTCACTTCCAGTGCTTTATGCTGGACAGGGCTCCAGACTCAGTTCATTAAGCATCTGATTTTAGTGTGGCGAGGGGTTTGAAGTGACATCAATAAGCCATTCCAGCAGCTTTGATGTACATCTTTGAAACTTAGTCTGTGCTTGTCCACTGACAGCCTGTGTTAGTCACTCTCAGCTGAACAGACATTCATCAGCACGAGGAACCTCCTCCAGTGCTATTTAATTGGACCGGGCATCGAACGTACAGGTGAGGGGCTTTTTACTTGCTTCTGCTACTGTAACGTTGGTGGAGGTGCTGGAGGTTGTGTTGTGAGCTGGTGCAGACATTCAGGGAGGACGGAGGATTTGGCGACCCAATTCTGGACGTGGTCTGGGGACTGTAGTTACAGTGTCTCTGGGTCTGTAACATGACCAACAAATGAAGCAGAGGCTGTAGGGATGGGAAACTCTGTAATGAGGCAGGAGGTGGGGTCTATGCCCTACAGACCCCGGGTTTTCCAAGAGCACGTTTACTACCTACACGTAACCCAGGAGCAGTGTATGAGGTGACTCTGATTCAATAGGAGGTTGTCATAGAGCTGTATCATCTGTGTAACATGACCTGGAGCTTCACACCAGGGTAAAGACGGAACTGTCAGTGGCCGTTAAGTTCACAGTTTGATTGAACTCCTATGTATCTGGATCTTTCTAGACAGCAGAATGTGACACACACACCATAGAATCTTAGAGTCACTGACGGCACAGAAGGAGTCCATTCGGCCCAACGAATCTATGCCGGCTGTCCACTGAGCTACGCGGTCAGTTCCTTTTCCTTACTCGGTCCCCATAGCCCTGCAATTTCATTTCAACAAATGCCCACCAATTTCCTTTTGAAGTCGTTGATTGTCTCCACTTCCACAATCCTCGTGGGCAGCGAGTTCCAGGTGTTACACAGATGCAGTTAATTTTGAGGACACATGTCTCTATATGTTCAGCAACCTGTTCTCAAGCAGATTGTGGCTTATTTTTTCCCTTCTCTAAAAATAATAAGGAAAATCCTCAATATGTATTTCGCCTCTCCCTCAGTTTGTAATGCTTGACATTTAAAGGCGCGCAACAACACTGTTGTTAAAGTTTAAAATAGATGTAGGATTTATTAACACATGATCGTACATTCGGGAGGGGATTAACTTTGCAATAAATGCTCACAAACATACAAGGAAAAGTAAAAACATCGAAAGGTTAAGGACATTTAACAAGTAGAAAAGTAACTTAATTGCAAACTGACGAAGGTTCCAGTTGAAACTACAGTCCGTTTTTTTACTAACATAAAGCTGGAATTAACCAACTGGAAATGCCGAGTGGAGTAGCAGTCAGATGAAATCTATGTTCTTATAATTTCCTCTTCTTGCACTTTCGTAGATAAAATGAGAAAACTTCGTTTCTGATTTCACCCCTTTTCTGCTGAAGAAAAACTGCCAGAGAACAGACATATTTTGTTGCTGTTTTGCAGAATGTGGATTCTTATTTCCTCTTTGCAGGCAGGCCCCAGGGGTAGCTTCCAGGTAGCCGCTTTCCTATACAAGCTAGTGACTCCCATTAAAACTGTTTCAAAACCAGACAGGCTAAAAAGTCTAGCTTCCAGGTCATGTGACTGGACCTCTTCAAGTAACTGTCCAACCCCCTGTTGTTGAAGGGATCTCATCCCCTTCTATGTCTAAACAAGTTGAACACAGCAGTAACATAATTTTCAAAATCTGTTTATAATGGCAGCTAACAATAATACCCAAGTGCACAAAAATAAAATTTGCAGTTGGTTTCCATCCATTCGTGATACAGGTCATTACCAACTGCTGCATAAACCAATTTACTTCGTCACAGTCCCCTTGCCTCTCTTGCCCAAAATCCTCAATCTGTATCCCCCAGTCCGAATACCATTAGTTAAGAGATACATTTTTCCTTGTCTAACTTATCTAAACCTGACATAATTTTAAACATTTTTTCAAATCTCCCTCAATCTCCTTTGTTCTAAGGAGAACAAACCGAGTATTACTCGCCTAACGTTGTAACAAATATTCCTATCTCTGGTGTCATTCTCGTAAATCTCCTCTGCACACTCATAAAGACCCTTACATTCATCCGAAAGTCTGGTGACCAGAAATGCACGCAATACTGTAGTTGGGGCCTAATAGGAGCTTTATAAATGTTCAGAATAACTTCCCTGATTTTGTACTCAATCCCTCTTTTATGAAGCCCAAGATCCCACATGCTTTACTGACCACTCTCTCAATACGTCCTGTCACCTTCAAAGATGGATGCACATGCACATCCAACTCCCTCAGTTCCTGAACACGCTTTTGAACTGTGTCATTAACTCTATATTGCCTCTCCCAATTCCTTCTTCCAAGATGCATCACCTCACACTTGTCTGTATTAAATTCGATCTGCCACTTGTCTGCCCATTCTGATAGATTATCGATGTCCTGTTTAAGGTGCTTTGTATCATCCTTACTGTTACCACTCCTCCAGGATTGGTAGCATCAGAAAATTTTGAGATCCTACTCCGTATTCCAAAATCCAAGGCATTTATATATGGCAAAAAGCAGTGGTCCCAACACTGACCCTTTTGGAAAACCACCATCTCCCATTCTCCAGTCTGGAAAACGACCATTTACTGCAGCTTGGTGTTTTCAACCCTGATGAAGAATGTTATCCAATTGATTACTGACCCTCCTCTGCCTGAGCCTCAATCTCCCAACAGGCAGATTATTGATGTATCCGATAAGTGACAGAGGCCAGCTATGCCGGGTGTGGTGAATTATACTGAATGCTCCCTCAGCAGAGAGAAGCAGGTTGAGAGGTCCCGTGTCTTTTTCAGGATAGTGGGATTCCTGATGGTGTACGTGGCTCTGCGGTGCCCCCATTTCAACGAAGCAAGGTTAAGGAACAGAAAAAAGAAACTCTCACTCCATTAATGTGCAGCTGGTGTCTGGCCATGTCCTGCACATCATGTTGGCGAATATTATCTGAGGAAGGATATTCTTGCTATGGAATGAGTGCAGCGAAGGTTCAGCTGACGGATTCCTGGAATGGAAGGACTGACGCGTGAAGAGAGGTCGATTAAGCTTGTATTCGCTAGGGTTTAGAAGAATGAGGGGATCTCATAGAAACCTGTACAATTCTAATAGGACTGGACAGATTAGATGCAGGAAGGATATTGGGGAAGTCCAGGACCAAGGGGTACTGTCTAAGCATACAGGGAAAGTCATCAGGGCTGACAGGAGGTGGATTATCTTCACCCAGAAAGTGGTGAACTTGTGGAATTCTCTACCACAGAAAGCAGTTGAGGTCAAATCATTAAACATATTCAAGAAAGAGTTAGATGCAGCTCCTAGGGCTGAAGGGATCAAGGGATACGGGAGAAAGCGGGAACAGGGTACTGAGTTTTGGTTGATCAGCCATAATCGTATTGAATGGCGGTGCAGGCTCGAAGGGCCGAATGGCCTACTCCTGCTCCTATGTTTTTCCATGTTTCTATGTGAATGTCCACCTTCATTCTGAATCAGTCAGCTGTTCCCATAATCTTCAGGACAACGAGGAGAGCCAGAATGTGAATCCTCACAGACAATGGATATGTCTCTCTATCCATGGCTAATAATTCCACACACCCAAACCCACGCCCCACTGACAATCAAGCACACCACGAGGAACATCGTGGAACAGACCATCGATGTGATGAAGCAATGTTTCCGATGTCTGAACCGCCAGGGGGGAGCCCTTCAGTGCACACTGGAGCGAGTGTCCAAGTTCAGGATGTAATGCTGCCCCCTTCATATCATCACCATCATGACAGCACGGACATTGCCACGAGGAATCGGGAAGCCATCTGTGGAGGAGGAGGAGGAGGCAGGCAGGATATTTCTTGGATGCCTTCCACCCATGCAGGCTGGCGAAGAGGCCCTGCTAAGATTCTGGTTCCCAGAGGACAAGTTCCCTTTCCAACCATGGATCCCCCATTCTCCACCATTATACCCATCTGAGATGCCCCATCACAGCGTCCCCTTTGTCATCATCCTGCAAAAAATAAACACCAACAAAAACATTTCCATCAACATCTTTATCCAACAATACTTCAAATTATACAAACACAACTGAACTATTTAACCTTGTGTATCCCCTTCGTGCCTGTTTTGGGGTTTACCGCAACTTGTGTAGTGTTCCTACTCAGTTTTTGCCCAGTGGCTGCAGCATGGCGAGTGGAAGGCTGCTGGCTTTTACTGGGAAGACTGCAGATGGCCTTGCAGCACGTCCTCGGGCAGTGCTGGGCCTTGAGGGCTCGGATCCGTACTGGACCACCGAAACATGGGCTGCAGAAGCTTGGGCTGGCTGTTGGGTAACAGCAAGGAGACTGGTGGAATGGCAGTGAAGGGAGAACAAATGCTGTCATACTGAGAGAGAGGACAGCAGGTTCCTGCTCCAGTTAGCCGCTGCTAGTCCCACAAAGCGACACCTCAACAATCCTAGTAATCTACTGGATTACAGATTGCTGGGCAGCTGTAAAAGCCAGCAAATCCCTTTGAGCACTGAGATAAACAGCCATTATGGCAGCAGTCGGGTTGATTCTGATTCTGCATGGCATCAAGCATGGATCTCATGAACACTGTCTGTGCTTCCAATGCAGCACTGAGACGCTGGGTGGCTGCCGCCTGTGCTGCAGTGGAAGCTAAGACAATGGTCACAAGACACCGCATCACAGCAGGGTCCCCGATTGCTCTCATGGAGTTAGTGACCACTTACACAGGGAAAATAATGGGCTTCAAGTTTTGTGCAATGTCGTGTGCCATATTGGAGCTGGACTACTCCATGTTTCTTGACAGTGACAGGCTTACAGGCCTGTATCTCAGTGCACATGTCCATCAGCATTCTCCTGTATGCTGCTCCAGCAATATTCACATCTGAGTCCTGTGTATTATAACTCGTTTGTGACTTCGCCCTCTGGTGATCTGACACATGAACGAACCTTTCCCCCTGGTCTGGCTGCAGCTCACTTATGCTCGGTGACTCACCACGTGCAGATTCCGACTCGATACCAGCCTCTAAGGTACACGCAGTGTAAGTATTTGTGCTGGTGGCTGTGAGCATCAGACCATGTGATGGGGCTTCACCATCAGTGCTGTGCTGCCGCTCTCTCTCTCTCTCTCTCGCTATCTCTCTCTCTTTCTGTTTCCTGGAGCAGCTGTCACTGCGAAGCTGGCAGTTTTAGGTTAACATTGGAACGAATAAAATCAGAAGGGGAGGGCTGGGGTGAGGGACAATGGTGGGATGGAAGGCATGAGGTCCATGCTCCCATCATCTGTAGCTTGTGCATCATTCCAGCCAGCAGGATGAGGGGGAGGTGGGAAGTAAGAAGGGACAGAAGGCAGGAACATAACATAATTCTGAATTTTCGCAGAGATGCCGAATGCTTCGGGCTCTGTCATAGCCAATCCCATGATGTAGAGAACGATCTGCTGCACAGGCTCAGGGGATGAACGTATGCCTGGCCCCTGACGGTTCACTGCCCCTCCCTGTGATTAAGGGCCATGTTGCCTTGTAAGAGAGAGGGTAGAAAGTCAGTGATTGTGTTTCACTGTGTGTGGGTGTTTGTAGCAAAGGACACTGAGGGGAGATTTGATAGAGGTATACAAGATGATGATATGTTTGGATAAGGTAGACAGGAAAAGATGTTCCCATTCGTTATTGGTGCAAGGACCAGAGTGAAGGTTGTGGGCAAGAGATGCAGAGGGATGTGGGGAAACACTTTTTTACACAGCGAGTGGGAATGGCCTGGAAATCATTGCCTACTGGACTGGTAGAAGCAGAGATCATGAATGATTTCGAAAGGATATTGTATGAACACTTGAGGGAAATAAACTTGCAGGAATATGGAGACAGAGCTGGAGAATGAGACTGCCTGGATTTATCTACAAAGAGCTCACATGGACTCGATTGGCCGAATAGTCTCATTCTGTGCCGACATGACTGTGACTCTACAACTCTATGACAGGGACAGACTATTACTACTGCCTACCGACTGGGAAAGTTTACAATAGAATGGACAGTATCACCTGTTGAACCCCTTGATGTAAGTGAAATGTGTGATTCCCCAGAACGTGGTTAACGAGTGTCCTTCTCAAACAGAGTACATCAGTCCATCCCAGTTCATAATTCTAAAGACATTGACAATGGGGAGCAGTTTCTACTGGTTTTCCCTACATAGGACAGCAGCCAGGCTTGTCTCTGCGTCCCCCACCTCCGTGTGGAATGTCTTGTCAGGGTTAGGTGTGATAAGACATGTTGTCTGGGCGACAGTTTTCTTCAAATGTGTTACTGCTTCCATGCTCCCTTCAGTCCAACAGGGTTACACCTGGTCATTATCATCATTAGGTAGTTCATAAAGAGGGGCAGCAGTCTTTGCTAATCGAACGATTAGGGTCCACTGATACCTCACTAGCCTGAGAATAGAACAGAGGTCAGTCTTTGAGATGGGCAGGGGCAGACACGTGATGAGGGTCCGCTGATACCCCACCAGCTTGAGGATAGGCCACGGGGCAGTCTTTGAGAGGGCAGGGATAGACACTGGATGGTCTTGATCTGATGTTGTTCTGGGTGGATGCTGGATGATCCAATCTGGACAGTTAGAAAGGTGACACGATCTTACACTAGCTGGGTTTTCCGTGGATGGTATTTTAGTCCAGCTCCCAAAGTAGTTGCAGTAGTTCCTGTAAAAGGATTAAATGTGTGGACACGGTCTGTGGTGATGCCGAAGAGATCATTGGCATATTGCAACAAGCAGGAAGGCTGTGAAAATCTCATAAGGGCCCCGGCCATACATTTGTGGAAAATAGTGGGCTATTTTGGAACCACTTGTGGCAGACCTGTCCAGAGGTGTCGCTGTCCTCAGAAGTGAATGAGAATTTAAATTGTTTCTCCAGTTTTGCTGAGATATTCCAATAACCATTAGAGATATCAAGGGTGGAGTATACAGCCCTGCCGCTGGGCATCCTGGAGAACAGGATGGTGGTGTCTCTCCTTCAAACGGGTTCACACAAGGGTGAGTGAATTGAGTTTGTCCTGGTCAATATTCAGTCACCAGCTGCCATCCGGTTTTCTAACCAGCAAAATGGGGGAATTAGCAGCTAATGGGCCTTTATCGCTGATGTTATTGTACCATTTGCTCGGGTATCTGATGCACTATGGGAACTTACAAACCTCTGTTACTAATCTACATGACTTCAATTGCTGCGTCCATCCGCTCCTGCCGCTGCTCAACAGTGTTGGCAGCCGTCAGTCCCAGGGCATAGCGAGAATCACTGTTGCTGTCAGACTCGTCAATGTCTCGATTTCAGCACTCACAGGCACAGTGACTCAAACTGGAGGATAGCGGGATAGTTACTGTCAGTCTCAGCAATATGCCTCTGGCAGCAGTCGCAGGCAGTGTGGGCCTGCATGGAGGATAGCGGGAATCACAGTTCCGGTCAGTATCGCCAATGTACATATTGCAGCAGTCACAGGCACAGTGGCCCAGCCTGGAGGATAGGGGAAATCACAGTTACTATCAGTCTCACCAATACCCTATTGCAGCTGTCATTGGCACAGTGATCTAGCCTGGAGGATGGCGAGAATCAAACTTTCTGTCAGTCTGACTAATCTCCCTATTGCGGCAATCTCAGGCACAATGGCCCAGTCTGGAGGATAGCAGGAATAACAGTTACTGTCAGTCTCACGAATGCCGCTATTGCAGCAGTCACATGCACAATGCCCCAGCCTGGGGGATAGCAGGAATCACTGTTACTATCACAATCAACAACGCAACTATAGCAGCAGCATAGTGGCCGAGGCAGTAAGAATTAGAACAGCACACTGTGGCACGCTTATTGACTTAAGTCAACTGATCTCTGATTGGGTAGTGGAACCTGGACAGCCACTGCCTTAAGTTTGATGCGTGCTCAGGGAATATTGGCATTGATATGCTCCCAAGCTGTTGCGCATTGGATACACAGATGGTGACAAGATGTGTTTTAGGTGATTTCAATACCAGAGCTAAATTGACTCATGGTTGGAGGGCACTCAGAAAGAGGGGGTTCAAACCTGGAGAATTAAAATGGTTTACCCCATCCTCGCTATTGTGCCTCAAGATGACATGGAGCCTATCTGTGAAGACACTCGGGCGCTCGGTAAGATCCTGCTTGGTATTGGCCAGGACCTGATGAACGTCAATGTTTCCTGCCCCCAGTGCCCTCCACAGGTCAGTCTCTGTATCCTCTATCGTGCCCTCGACCAGAATAATCTGATCCATCTCTTGTTTTAACTCAAGGGAACCTGTTTAACCTTCTAATTCTTGGTAAATGACTTTAAAAATATCCCACCTCGGTAGGAGATCGAGGGAGCTGCTGCTCATATACACCACTCCCAGTTTCTGCTTTAGAGCCCTGGCCGCAACAGGGGTAAGGGATCTAAGTGTGGTTTTGGTGGTGACATGTCCCTTACCGTCAGTGACTGTGGATGGCCGGTCACTGACTCCATCTATGTCAGGCTTGTTCTTAGGCTGGCACGCAGTTTAGGCTCGGGTTACGCACACACCGGTATTTTCCAGTTATCTTGCCGCCCTTGTAAGGAGGCAGAGCTGAAGCTGTGATTTACCTGAAATATGTTGTCCCAACAAGAACTGGGAAATCTGGCTTTGTGTTTGCAGAGAGCGGCCACTTGTACCCACTGTTGACTCATTGCATCTGAAGGTGTTTGATGTTATCAAAACACGGGGCACAGTTCAGCTTCAGTGGAGACGGGACTTTGACATTGGTCATATTCTCTCGAAACCCCTCCTCACATCTTCCAACACTTCACCTAGTCTGGTATTTTCTGTTTATTACTCAATGTTTTAGTCCAGTATTTGTTCCAATTTTCTCAGGTAATGTATTCTGTCATATGGCTCCTGCTTTCAGAGTAACCGATAGTTCATGATGCAAATGCTGTCTTGCTAACCTTCCCTTTTCATTTTGCCTTGTCTACCTGTTCCTTCCATTTTTTGTGTTTTTTTTTATTATTTGCCTGTTAGTCACATAAGTGTTTCCTATAGCCCAACTTATCTCCGTCTATATTTTTACTTAAAATTGCATTTCTGGACGTCCTCAGAGATTCTACAAAGAATGTAATTGTAATTCGCATCACACTCTAAAATCCTTCGGATGTCCATCACCCCATGGACACATGTTTGCCTCAGGCAGGTTCTGTATCAACTATTTCCTGTGATATACTTACAACATTGTACTTCTGGCTTTAGACGTACCCGTACTAAGTGATTATCACAAGCGTTTGACAAGAATTAAACCCTATCTCTTTGTCTGGACATTTCCGTGGCATTGCCACTGATGATCAGGCATGTTTGACCAAGTGTAAACTCTCTCTGTCTCAATATTTCCTATCCGTTCAAGCAATGATGAAACGTGTTTTACCGTGTGTAAACTCTCGCTATCTCGACATTTCCTATCTTTCTCAGCAATAATCACACATGCTTGAACAAGTGTAAATTCTTTCTGTCTGTCTCCAAGTTTCCAGCACTGTCCCAACTATGATCACACATGTCTAACTGAGTTTGTCATTTCTTGCAAACCAAGAAAAGCAAGCCGATGGTTCCAACCACTGTGATCTCTCTCCGCCATCATTTTAAGATCTGAACGAGTGTCAGAGATGACCAAAAGACGGTTAAGGAGTCACAAATAGTTTATTGAGGAGTGACAGTACAAATACAACACAAACTCATAATAGACAATGTAGACATCCCAGCTGTGACAGGTGAGAATGGTTTTCCATCCAGGATCAAATGGATGGAATGGCCTGGTCTCTGCTGTCTATGTTGTCCATGCTATCTGATCTGTGACAGGTGAGAATGATACTCTATCCGGATTGGGTGTGTTGAATGGATTAGTTCCTGCTCTCTGACCTGTGACAGGTGAGGAGGTTTTTCTGTTCTGGATCAGATGGATGGAATGGCCTGGTCTCTGCTGCCTGATCTGTGACAGGTGAGAATGGTTTTCTATCCCGGATCGGATGGATGGAATGGCCTGGTCTCTGCTGCCTGATCTGTGACAGGTGAGAATGGTTTTCTATCACGGATCAGATGGATGGAATGGCCTGGTCTCTGCTGTCTGACCTGTGACAGGTGAGAATGGTTTTCGATCCTGAATCGGTTGGATTGAATGGCCTGGTCTCTGCTGTCTGACCTGTGACAGGTGAGAATGGTTTTCGATCCTGAATCGGTTGGATTGAATGGCCTGGTCTCTGCTGTCTGACCTGTGACAGGTGAGAATGGTTTTCGATCCTGAATCGGTTGGATTGAATGGCCTCGTCTCTGCTGTCTGACCTGTGACAGGTGAGAATGGTTTTCGATCCTGAATCGGTTGGATTGAATGGCCTGGTCTCTGCTGTCTGACCTGTGACAGGTGAGAATGGTTTTAGATCCTGAATCGGTTGGATTGAATGGCCTCGTCTCTGCTGTCTGACCTGTGACAGGTGAGAATGGTTTTCGATCCTGAATCGGTTGGATTGAATGGCCTGGTCTCTGCTGTCTGACCTGTGACAGGTGAGAATGGTTTTCGATCCTGAATCGGTTGGATTGAATGGCCTCGTCTCTGCTGCCTGACCTGTGACAGGTGAGAATGGTTTTCGATCCTGAATCGGTTGGATTGAATGGTCTCGTCTCTGCTGCCTGACCTGTGACAGGTGAGAATGGTTTTCTATCCCGGATCAGATGGATGGAATGGCCTGGTCTCTGCTGTCTGACCTGTGACAGGTGAGAATGGTTTTCGATCCTGAATCGGTTGGATTGAATGGCCTGGTCTCTGCTGTCTGACCTGTGACAGGTGAGAATGGTTTTCGATCCTGAATCGGTTGGATTGAATGGCCTGGTCTCTGCTGTCTGACCTGTGACAGGTGAGAATGGTTTTCGATCCTGAATCGGTTGGATTGAATGGCCTGGTCTCTGCTGTCTGACCTGTGACAGGTGAGAATGGTTTTAGATCCTGAATCGGTTGGATTGAATGGCCTCGTCTCTGCTGTCTGACCTGTGACAGGTGAGAATGGTTTTCGATCCTGAATCGGTTGGATTGAATGGCCTGGTCTCTGCTGTCTGACCTGTGACAGGTGAGAATGGTTTTCGATCCTGAATCGGTTGGATTGAATGGCCTCGTCTCTGCTGCCTGACCTGTGACAGGTGAGAATGGTTTTCGATCCTGAATCGGTTGGATTGAATGGTCTCGTCTCTGCTGCCTGACCTGTGACAGGTGAGAATGGTTTTCTATCCCGGATCGGATGGATGGAATGGCCTGGTCTCTGCTGCCTGACCTGTGACAGGTGAGAATGGTTTTCGATCCTGAATCGTTGGATTGAATGGCCTGGTCTCTGCTGTCTGACCTGTGACAGGTGAGAATGGTTTTCGAGCCTGAATCGGTTGGATTGAATGGCCTCGTCTCAACTGCCTGACCTGTGACAGGTGAGAATGGTTTTCGATCCTGAATCGGTTGGATTGAATGGCCTGGTCTCTGCTGTCTGACCTGTGACAGGTGAGAATAGTTTTCATTCCTGGATCGGCTGAATTAGAATTAACACGTGGAGCGTCAGCAATAAAGTGGATGAATTAATCGTGGAAATAGATGTGAACGGGTATGATATAGTTGGGATTACGGAGACATGGCTGCAAGGTGACCAGGAAGGAGAAATGAACATCCAAGGGTATTCAGTATTTAGGATGCACAGACAAAACCAAAAGATGGTGGAGATGTATTGCTGGTAAAAGAGGAAATTAACGCAATAGTAATGAAAGATATAAGCTCTGACGGTGTGGAATCTGTATGGGCAGAGCTTAGAAACATTAAGGGGCAAAAACGCTAGTGGAGATTCTATATAGACTCCTGATGTTGGGACTGACATTAAACAGGAAATTAGGGATGCATACGATAAAATAACATCTGTAATTATGGGTGACTTTAATTTGCATATAGATTGTGCAAATCAAATTAATCACAGTACCGCAGAGGAGGAATTCTTGGAGTATATACAGGACGGTTTTCCGGACCAATACCTTGAGAAACCAACCAGAGAACAGGCCATCCTTGACTGGGTATTGTGTAATGAAAGAGGAATAATTGACAATCTAGTGGTGCGAGACACGTTCAGGATGAGTGACTATAATATGATAGAATTCTTCATCAAGATGGAGAGTGACAGATTTGATTATGAGACAAGGGTCCCGAATCATAGTAAAGGAAACTACGACGGCATGAGGCACGAGTTGGCCATGACGGATTGTCACTTAAAGGGATGACGGTGGTTAGGCAATGGCAAACATTTAAGGAGAGCATGGATGAACTGCAACAATTGTTTATACTTGTCTGGCGCAAAAGTAAAACAGGAAAGGTAGCCAAATCATGGCTTACAAGGAAAATTACAGATAGCATTAGATTCAAGGAAGAGGCATATAAATTTGCCAGGATAAACAACAGACCTGAGGATTGGGAGCAGTTTAGAATTCAGCAAAGGAGGAACAATGGATTGATTAAGAAGGGGAAAATAGAGTACTAGAGCAAGCTTGCGCAGAACCTAAAAACTGACTGTAACAGTTTCTATAGGTATGTGAAGAGAAAAAAGATTGGTGAAAACAAATGTAGGTCCCTTACCATCAGCAACATGGGACTTTATTATGGTGAATAAAGAAATGGCTGACCAACTAAATGCATACTTTGGTTCTGTCTTCACAAAGGATGACAAAAATATCATACCAAAAATGTTGGGGAACACAGGGCTTAGTGAGAGAGAGGAACTAAAATAAATCAGTATTAGTAGAGAAATGGTGCTGCGGAAATTGACGGGATTGAGGGCCGATAATGCATTGGTGGTCATATTCCAAGATTCTCTTGACTCTTGGACAGTTCCTATAGATTGGAGGGTAGCTAATGCAACCCCAGTATTTTAAAAAGGAGGTAGACAGAAATCAGGGAATTCTAGACCAGTCAGCCTGACGTCGGTAGTGGGGAAAATTTTAGAGTCCATTATCAAAAATTTTATAGCAGAGCACTTAGAGAACAGTCGTAGAATCGGGTTTACCAGACTGATTCCTGGGATGGCAGGACTGACGTATGAGGAGAGATTGAGTCGGTTCGGATTATATTCGCTTGCATTCAAAAGAGTGAGGGGGGATTTCATCGAAAGCTATAAAATTCCAACAGGACTTGACAGGGTAGTCAAGGCAGGAAGGATGTTCCCGATAGTGGGGGAGTCAGATGCAGGGGTCATATTCTAAGGATACGGGGTAAACCTTTCAAGACTGAGATGAGGAGATATTTCTTCAGCCAGAGAGTGGTGAGCCTGTAGAATTCGCTACTATGAAAGCAGTTGAGGCGAAAACATTGTATGTTTTCAAAAAAGGGTTAGATATAGCTCTTGGATTTAAGTGATCAAACGGTATGGGACGAAAGCTGGAACAGGCTACCGAGTTGGACGATCAGCCATGATCATAATGAATGGCGGAGCAGGATCGAAGGCCCCAATGGCCGACTCCTGCACCTATTTTCTCTGTTTCTATGGAACGGCTTGGTCTCTGCTGTCAGACCTGTTGCAGGTGGGAATGTTTTTCTACCCTGGATTGGATGGATAAAATGGCCTGGTCTCTACAGTCTGACCTGTGAAAGGTGTGCATGGCTATCAGAATCCTGATCGGATGGACGGATTGGTCTGGCCTCCGCTATCTGACCTGTGATAGGTGAGAATGGTTTATATCCTGGATCGGATGGATGGAATGGCCTGGTCACTGTTTTCTGCTCTGTGATAGGTGGGAAGTGTTTTCTTTTCCGAATCGGCTGGGTGGAATGGTCTGGTCTCTACTGTCTGACCTGAGACATATGGGAATAGTTTTCTACCCGGATTGGATGCTTGGAATGCCTGGTCTCTGCTGTCTGACCTGTGACAGGTAAGAATGTTTTTTTTCCTGGATTGGATGGATGAAATGGCCTGTCCTCTGCTCTCTGAACTGTGACAGGAGGGAATGATGGTCTAGCCCGAATCGAATGGATGGAATGGCCTGATCGCTGCTGTCTGACCTGTGACAGGTGAGAATGGTTATGCATCCCAGATCGGATGGATGGAATGGCCTGATCTCTGCTGTCTGACCTGTGACAGGTGGGAATTGTTTACTATCCCAGATAGATGGATGGAATGGCCTGGTCACTGCTGGATGACCTGTGACAGGTGGGAATGGTTTACTATCCCGGATCGATCGATGAAATGGCCTGGTCTCTGCTGTCTGACCTGAGACAGGTGGGAATTGTTTACTATCCCAGATAGATGGATGGAATGGCCTGGTCACTGCTGGATGACCTGTGACAGGTGGGAATGGTTTACTATCCCGGATCGATCGATGAAATGGCCTGGTCTCTGCTGTCTGACCTGAGACAGGTGAGAATAGTTTTCCATCCAAGATCGGCTGGCTGGAATGGCCTGGTCTCTGCCGTCTGACCAGTGACAGGTGAGGATATTCCTTTTCCCGGATCGGATGGCTGGAATGGCCTGGTCTCTGCTCTCTGACCTGTGAGTGGTGAGAATAAATGTCAACCTGGAGTGGATGGATGGAATTGCCTGGTCTCACCAGTCTGACCTGTGACAGGTGAGAATGACTTTCTAACCCGGATTGCATCAGTGGAATGGCCTGGTCTCTTATATCTGACCTGTGACACGTGAGAATGCATTTACATCCCGAATCGGATGAATGTAATTGCCTTCTCTCTGCTGTCTGACAAGTGACAGGTGTGAATGATTTAATGTCCTGGATCGGATGCATGGAATGGCCTGGTCTTTGCTGTCTGACCTGCGATAGCTGAGTATGGTTTTCTATCCTAGGTGAGATGGAAGCAATGGCATGGTCTTTGCTGTCTGACCTGTGACAGTTGAGAATGGCTTTCAGTCCCGGATCGCATGTATGGAATGGCCGGGTCTCTGCTATCTGACCTGTGGCAGATCAGAATGGTTCTCTATCCCTGATCAGATGGATTGAATAGCCTAATATCTGCTATGTGACCTGTGACAGATCAGAATGGTTCTCTATCCCTGATCAGATGGATCGAACAGCCTGGTCTCTGCTATCTGACCCGTGATAAATCAGAATGGTTCTCTATCCCTGATCGGATGAATCGAATAGCCTGGTCTCTGCTACCTGACCTGTGACAAATCAGTATGGTTCTCTATCCCTGATCAGATGGATCGAATAGCCTGGTCACTGTGGTATGACCATTGACAGGTGAGAATGGGTTTCGGTCCCGGATTGGATGTATGGAATGGCCGGGACTCTGCTGTCTGACCTGTGGCAGGTAAGAATGGTTTTCAGTCCCGGATTGGATGCATGGAATGGCCGGGTCTCTGCTGTCTGACCTGTGGCAGGTGAGAATGGTTTTCGCACCACGTAACAGATGGATGGAATGGACTGATCACTGCTGTCTGACAGGTGACGGACAGGTGACGGCTCAGAATAGTATCTATCCCTGTTCGATTGGATGGAATAGCTTGAACTCTGCTGTCTGAACTGTGACAATTGAGAATGATCATATATCCTGGATCGGATGGCTGGAATGGCCTGGTCTCTGCTGTCTGACCAGTGTCAGGTGATAATGGTTTTCACTCCCGGATCAGATGTGTGAAATGGGCTGGCCCTTATTTTCTGACCAGTGACATGTGAGAATGATTTTATATCCTGGATCGGATGGATGGAATGGCCTGGTTTCTGCTATCTGCGTAATGACTGGTGAGAATTATTTAAATCCTGGACTGGGTTTATGGAATGGCCTGGTTTCTTCTGTCCGACCTGTGACAGTTGAGAATGATTTTATATCATGGATCAGATGGATGGAATGGCCTGGTCTCTGCTGTCTGCCCAGTGACAGATGAGAATAGTTCTCTTTCCCGGTTCGAATGGATGGAATGGCCTTGTCTCTGCTGTCTTACTTGTCACATTTGGAACTAATGTTTTTATCTTGGATTTGAGGGATGCGGATGGTTTGGTCTCTACTCTCTGACCCGTGACAAGTGAGAATATTTTTCTATCCTGGATCAGATGGATGGAATGGCCGGGTCTCTGCTGACTGACCTATGACAGGTGAGAATGGTATTCTATCCCGGATCAGATGGATTGAATGACCTGGTCTCTGCTGTCTGGCCTATGACAGGTGAGAATGATTTTCTATCCTGGATCAGGTGGATGGAATGGCCTGGTCTCTGTTGTCTGATCTGTGACTTGTCAGCATGTTTTACTATCCCAGATCAGATGGATAGAATGGCCCGGTCTCTGTGGTCTGATCTGCGACAGGTGGGAATGGCTTTCCATCCCGTGTCGGATGGAATCTCTCGACGTATTATGACTGGATATCATTAGAAATGTGGATCCTATATGTATGTGAGATTATTCAATGCATTTACTAGCCCATCCATGCCATTGTTGGTGCCCTTGTAAGACTCCTGAAACAGCTATTAATTATATAAACCATATTTACTTTATTGCTACTCCTGTAATTAACTCTGCCCTCCTTGCTGCTGCTGTTATTCCAGGTGAATCTCATCCTCCAGCTATTCGCTCTCGAAACCATTACTAATCTGCAATATTGTTCTTGTAATTTACTCCCTCATGTTTATTGCTGTTTACGTCCATGGTAAGTCTCAATTTACAGCTAGGAGATGTGCAAACCCTGTTTAACTGGAATACTGTTCAGTAATGTAAATTTTTGGAAGACTGAACTCAGTGTCATTTGTCTCCATTGCAAACTCCATCCCCTCTCTGTGAAACACATACCCCACCGTGGCCAATTTCTGTGGCTGAACCAGACTGTATGCAACCTCGGTGTTCTATTTAAACCTGAGCTGAGTTCAACTCTATATTCTCTCCATCACCAACCCTGCCCACTACCACCTCTGAAATATCACCCGTCTCCACCTCTGCCTCAGCCCATCTGCTGCATAAACCCTCATCCATGCTTTCGTTAAATCCACATTTGCTTATGCCAATTATAACCCGCAACCCCTCCAAGTCAAAAACCTCCATAAACTGCAAACCGTCCAGAACTCTGCTGCCTGTATTCCAATGCACACGAAATCCCAATCTTCCATCACCCCTGTGCTCACTGATCTACATTGGCTCCCTGTCTGGCAGTACCTTAATTTTAATATTCTCATTCTTGTGTTTGAATTTCTCAATGGCCTCACACCTCCATTGCATTTGTCCATTTCCCATATTGCAGCAAATCTTTTGCCTTCAAGTTTATTTCCATTTCCTCATTTAAACTGAATTTCCTTCTTCCCTCTGTATCTCTCCCTGGCCGTGATTTTCCGTTCCACGGCACCACTATTGCTCATGCTATGCAAGCCTGGATCCGTAAAAGGGTGCGAGCTGAGCTACCAGCCACCTGCATCGTGGCCTGCACACTGTCTCATGCTGTTCAGTGCTCTAGGGCGGCTGAACATTGTGTGTTCGAGCAGCATGTAGGGTTCTGGAATATGAAGTCTAACTGCTATTCCAACTGCTTTGATGTGCGTCTTTGAAGCTTGGTCTGTGCATGTCCACTGACCGCCTGTATTAGTCACTCCCGGCTGAACATACATTCAGCAGCACGAGGAAACCCCTCTAGTGTTATTTAAAAGGACCAGGCATCCAATTTACAGGTCTGGGACCTTTGACTTACTTCTGATATTGTAACGTTAGTGGAGATGCTGTGGATGATTTTCTGGTGGTTGTGATCTGAGCTGCTTCAGACATTCAGGGCAGACAGATGATTTGGTGACCCAACTCTGGACGAGGTATGGGGACTGTAGTTACAGTGATTCTGATTCTGTAACATAGCCAACAAATGGAGCAGAGGCTTCAGGAGGTGAAGGTCTGTAAAAAGGGAGGAGGAGGAGACTCTGCCCTACCCACCCCGGGTTTTCCAAGAGCACTTTTGCTATCTCCATCTAACCCAGGAGTAGTGTGTGAGGGGACTCTGTTTCAATATGGAGGTGGTCATACCGGCACACAATACAGGGGGACAATTATCCAATGATGGGTCTGGTCCCAGGCCTGCTGTCGTTCTGGCCTTGGCCCCCACTTCCTTACTGGCCCAGGCGACTCTGCCACTCTTACATTGCTTATGGGTCTCTAGCAATGGTCCTAGTCAGCTGGAATAGCGGCAGTGGCCGCGGTCCCTGAATGATCCCAGCTAGACTGACAATCCTATCTGGGGTCGAACCTCCTGTTAAGGTACTGCTCCCAGGCCTGCTGCAGTTCCAGCAGGGTACCCGGTCTCTGACTGATCCCGGCCACATCCCGCTTAACTTGTGTCCAATCTGCAGTGATGGTCCTGGTGCCAGGCCTGGTGTGGTACATGCAGAGGCACAATTGCTTGACAGACACTGGCGGCCCCACCACACTGACCTGAGGTCTGGGTCTCAATGATGATCCTTGACTCAGGAAGTATGTAGTTCCAACAATGTCCCCTGCTCCGTGACTGGCCCCGATGTCCTCGACACACTTACGTGAGTTGCAGGGTTCCTGCAATGGGCATGCTTCCAAGCCTGATGCCTCAAAAGCATTTGGACCTGGTCACTCACTGGCCGCAAGCACCCACCACACTCACCTGAGGTGTGGGGCTCCAGCAAAGCATCCAGCATGAATTGCAGCGATGGCACAGTTCCCAGAATGGGAGCAGTTCTGGCACAGGCCCAGCTCCTTGATGGGCCCCGATGTCATCAAAACTCTTAGCTGGGGTCCACAGTCTCCAGTAATGGTCCTGGTCCCAGGACTGGATTATTACTGGTAGTGACCCCCGCTAGCTGACTGGTCCTCCTATCATTGCCATCTTTACCTGCGTTCAGGGCAGCAGCGTATGTGCAGGTCCCAGGTCTGGTGTGTGACAGGCAATAGCCATCACTAGCTAACTGGACCTTGTGTCTTTGCCACACTTACTTGGTGTTAGGGCTCAAGAGATGGTCCCGCACCCAGGCCCGGTCAAGGACTCATAGTTCCACTGATCCCGGTCGTGTTGCCGATACTGAGCTGCTGCCCCCTTGATTGTTTCTGCAGTTTTTGTAGGCTGGATCCTTATCTTTAAGGGACACGGGCCACGAAACCGGGCAGTGAATTTCCCGAGCTCCACTGAGTTGCGCCAGGTGTGGGCTGCAAATTGCCAAGACAGGGTTCCCTTCATATTTTCGGCCCGCCATCGAGCCTCCCGCAGTCTCTACTGAGTTCAACTCACTGGCTGCGGCATAAATTCCTGCCACTGGTACCATAATTAGTTACAGACTGCATGTGATAACAAATGCACAAATGACACCCCAAACTGCTTTAAACTGTCTTTTTTTTACTCCGAACCTGATGCATCATTTCCAGTTCGTTTTTTCAGGTCCAATCGTTTCCTCACAACACGGGATACAGGAACATATTTGTAAATCTCAATAAGTCATCAATCAAACTGATAAATTTGCTGTTAGCCTGATGTATATTTTTTTCTGTTTATTTCCCTTCCTCACAGTTAACTTGCTAACGATTGGGATCCTTTCTCGGGGAAAGTGCGGTCTCTCCAAATGTGTTACTCGCTACCTGGTGGCCATATCAGTGGCGGATCTACTGGTCATTATCCTCGACCTGATATTGAGGCACATTCCCATTGTTTATCAGGAACAGTTCCAGTTCCTGCAGTCCATATCCGTTTGTAATATCCACGCCGTCCTGCTTTATGCAGCTACAGACTGTTCCGTCTGGTTCACCGTCACATTTACCTTTGATCGATTTGTGGCCATTTGTTGCCAGAAACTGAAATGTAAATATTGCAGTGAGAAAACGGCGGCTGCGGTTTTGGTAACAGTGACAGTGCTGAGCTGTTTAAATAACATCACCTGGTATTTTATGTTAACTGGTCAGTATTGGCTGTGGAATGAACCCTGGTTTTGTTCTGTAACATCCATTGTTTGGTACTCTGTTGTTTGGGCATCAGTCCAGTTTCTCCATCACATTCTAACTCCGATTGTTCCATTTGTGGTGATTCTGCTGCTCAATGCTGCCACAGTCAGACACATTTTAGTGAGCAACAGAGGACGCAGGAGACTCCGGGCTCACAGCAGTGGGGAGATTCGCAGAGACCCAGAAATGGAGAGTCGAAGGAAATCCATCATTTTACTGTTCGTGATCTCGGCAAATTTCATCCTGTTATGGGCAGTTTTAATGGTATATTCAATTTGGGGCCGAATATTTGATTTAGGATATCGGTCTGTTTATTTACATGCTTATTTGAAGGAAGTGGGCTTCATGCTGCAGCTCATGAGTTGCTGCATCAACAGTGCGATTTACGCCGTGACGCAGACTCAGTTTAGAGAGCAGTTGAGCAATGTGCTGAAATATCCCTTTACTCCAATTCTTAAATTAACTTCACGATGAAAGCAGCTGAATCACTGACTATTCCCAGCAGTTTGGGGGTGGGCCTGTGATGACTAAGCGGGGCTGGCCTTTATGGTGGTATTATGGGGCGGGGCCTGTTCCCCATGGTGATAGAATGCTGGGGGCGGTATTTGTTCCCAATGGTGGCGGGGGTCGCGGGGGTGCAGGCCCGGGGGCAGGGGTTGCGGCGCCTGTTCTCTATGGTGACAGCAGTCTGGGTGCTAGACCTGCTCCCTGTGATGTGAGGAGTAGTGGTGGGGCCTTCTCCCATGGTGATGGGACCTGTTCCCGTTGCAGATGGGGAGTGTGTGTGCGGCCTCTTCCCCATGGTGATGTGTGTCTGAGGCTGAGGGAGAATTCTTCATAATCACTTGGAGTCTTTATAATCTTTTTATAATTATTTATAACCCTTATAATCATTTAAAATTGTTTATAATCTTTTATAATGCTTCACAATTCTTTCTCATGAATTACGACCCGGTACAACATTTATACCATCTTTATCATACCTTATCATCATTTTAACCCTCTGTAATACTTTGACACTAATCAAAATACTTTACATCGCGATTTACTCTTCATAATCATGTTTTATAAAACATCATAATGCTTTAAAACTCTTTACAACAGACTTTACTTCTTTATAGCCCTTTATAATGCTTCATAAATTTATCAGATAAATGAACACACTGCATGCAACTTAAAATGGTTCCATTTCATATCATCCAGAAAGATCACACTGCATATCACCTAAAGTGGTTGCACTGCATAATTTACTTAAAATGGATCAGAGCATATCATTAAAAATAGTCGTACTGTACGTCACTTTAAATGGCTGCAGTGCATATCAAAAAAAAATCTGCGGAGCATTGCACATGAAATGGCTGCATTGTGCATCACTGGCGTCACAGTTCAAAAAGCGACGCGTTGCAAGGGAGGCAGCTGATTGGTAAGTAGGAGTAGGTGTGTATTTCTACATTTTGTTACTACTTTCAATAGCCGAAGTAAAAGTAAAGGTAGGGAATTTAGATAGTTGTAGGTAGTGTTTGAGTAGAATAAGGTCCCTTTCCAAATTTGTACTCAAAATTAAAGGGAGTAACAAAGGAGCTTATTCTAAGGATAAGTCATGGCAGGAGAGCTGAGCCCCGTGGCATGCTGCTCCTGTGCAATGTGGGAATTCAGGGACACTTCCAGTGTCCCTGGCGACCATGTGTGCAGTGTGTGTGCCCAGCTGCAGCTAATAGCTGCCGCATTGCGCAGTTGGAGCTGTGAATGGACTCAATGTGAAGCATCTCCAATGCTGAGGACGTCGTGGATAGCACATTTACTGAGGTGGTCACAGCGCAGGTTATGGCTGCAGAGGCAGAAAAGGGATGGGTGACCACCAGGAGGTGTAGTAGGCGCAGGCAGATCGTGCAGGGGACCCCTCTGGCCATCCCTCTGTCAAACTGATATAGCGCGTTGGATACTGTTTGGGGGGTTTGGGGGAGGGGGTGGGATGGGCGGGGGGATGGCCTCCCAGGGGAAAGCTGCAGCAACCTGGTTCATGGCAGCACGGATGGCTCTGCTGCACAGGAGAGGCTGATTACGAGTGGGAGAGCCATACTGAAAGGTGATTCAACCGTAAGGAGAGAGGCAGGCGTTTCTGTGGCCACAAATGAGACTCCAGGATGGTATGTTGCCTCCCTGGTGCTTGGTCAATGACGTCTGGGAGCAGCTGCAAGATACTCTGAACTGAGAGTCAGAGGTCGTGGTACACATTGCTACCAAGGACATATGTAGAAAGAGGAATGAAGTCCTGCAACAGGAATTAAGGAAACTAGGTAGCAGACTAAAAAGCAGGACCTCAAAGGTTGCAATTTCTGGATTACTCCCAGTGTCACATGCTGGAGAGTATAGGAATAGGAGGATGCAGCAGATGCGTGCATGGCTCAGAAGGTGATGCAGGAGGGAAGGCTTTAGTTTCCTGGATCACCGGGTCTGCTCTGGCAAAGGTGGGACCTGTACAAGTTGGACTGATTGTACCTGAACCAGAACGGGACCAACATCCTTGCTGGAAGGTTTTCTAGTGCTGTTGGGGGGTGAGGTGGGGCTTTAAACTAACTTGGCAGGGGGATGGAATGCAGAGTGGAGTTACTGTAGGGGGGGGCGAAATGCAGTCGAATATAGAAGAGAAAATGAGTCACTTTGGAAGGCACAGAAAATATGGACCTGCTGAGGCACAAGTGAAAAATGCAAGGCTGGATTGCATCTGTTTTAATGACAGGAGTCTTACCAGTAAGGCAGATGAATTGAGGACATTGATTAGCATATGGCATTACGATATTATTGCGATCACTGAGACATGGTTGAGGGAAGGGCAGAACTGGCAGCTCAATATTCCAGGGCATAGAATCTCCAGGCATCACAGAGGAGGGGGTAGAAGAGGAGGTGACATTGCACTATTGATCAAGTAGTCAATTACTGCAGTAATGAGGGATGACATCTAAGAAAGTTCCGCAAATGAGGCCATATGGGTAGAACCTGAAAAGCAAAAAGGGGGTAATCACGTGGCTGGGACTGTACTACAGGCCGCCAAACAGTCAGGGAGAGATAGAAGAGCAGATATGTAGGCAAATCTGAAATAGTTCTAAAAGTAATAGTGTAATAACTGTAGGGGATTTCAACTTCCCCAATATCAACTGGGGTAGCCTTAGTGCAAAAGGCTTAAAGCGGGCGGAATTCTTAAAATGCAGACAGGAGAGCTTTTTGAGCCAGCACGTAGATAGTCCTGCAAGAGAAGGGGTGGTACTGGACCTAGGGAATGAAGCCGGACAAGTGGTAGAAGTGTCAGTGGGGGTGCATTTCGGCGATAGTGACCATAACTCTGTACGATTTAAGGTAGTTATGGAAAAGGACAAAGATGGATCGAAAATAAAGGTACTGAAATGGGAGAAGGCGGATTTTAAGATGATAAAGCAGGATGGGGCCAAAGTGGACTGGGAGCAGCTAGTCGACATCAGATCAATGGGAGTCATTCACAGAGGAAACAGTGAGAGTGCAGAGCCGACATGTACCTGTTAATGTGAAGGGCAGGACCATCAGGTCCAGGGAACCCTGGATGTCAAGGGGTAAAGAGGATTGGATCAGGGTACGAAGGAGGCTTGTGGCCGAGTCAGATTGCTGCAAACAGCGGAGGCACAAGAGGAGTATAGAAAGTCTAGGTGGCATTTAAAAAGTGTAATTAGCAGAGCGAAGAGGGGACGTGAAAAACACTGGTGGGCAACATAAAGGTAATTATTCAGGCATTTTATAAGTCTATTAAGGGCTATTGAATAACTAGGGAAGGAGTAGGGCCCATTCGGGTCCAATGTGGCAATCTGTGTGTGGAGCCGGAGGACACAGGTGATGTTTTAAATGATTACTTTTCATCAGTGTTCACTATGGCGAAGGACAATGTAGGTGCAGAGATCAGGGAGAGGGAGTGCAATGTACTTGAACATATTAGCATTGAAAGTGAGGAAGTATTAGCAGTTTTAGCAAGATTAAAATTGGATAAAGCCCCAGATGAGATGTATCCCAGACTGTTATATGAGGCAAGGGGGGACAAGGCAGGGGCTCTAACACCAATTTTCAACTCCTCTGTGGCCACAGGAGAGGTACCAGCGGACTGGAGGACAGCGAATGTGGTAACATTGTTGAAGAAGGGTAGCAGGGATAAACGAGGTGATTACTGGCTGGTGAGCCTAACATCACTGGTTGGAAAACTGTTGGAAACAAATTCTGAGAGACAGGATTAATCTCCATTTGTAGAGGCAGGGATTAATCAGGGACAGTCAGCATGACAGTCAGGGAGAGATCGTGTCTAACTAACTTGATTGAATTTTTCGAGGCGGTGACGAGATGTGTAGATGAGGGTAAAGCAGTTGATGTAGTCCACAAGGACTTCGGTTAGGATTTTCAATGGGACTCGCATGGAAGATTGGTCAAGAAGGTTAGCACCCATGGGATCCAGGGTAATTTGGCAAATTGGATCCCAAAATTGGCTTAGTAGCAGGAAACAGAGGGTAATATTGAAGGGTTGTTTTTACGAGTGGAAGCCTGTGACCAGTGGTGTACCACAGGGATCGGTGCTGGGACTTTTGCTGTTTCTGGTGTACATTAATGATTTAGACTGGAATGTAGGAGGCATCGTCAGTAAGTTCACAGATGACACGACAATTGGTGGTGTCGTAAATAGTGAGGAGGAAAGCCTTAGATTGCAGGGTGATATAGGTGGGCTTGTAAGATGGGTGGAGCAGAGGCAAATGGAATTTTATCCTGAGAAGAGTGGATTTCTGCATTTTGAGAGGACTAACAAAGCAAGGGATTATACAATAGGTACCTAGGAAGTAGAGAAGGTCAGAGGTACCTTGGTGTACTTGTCTATAAATCACTGAAGGCAGCAGCACAGGTAGACAAGGTTAGGAAGGCATATGGGATACTTGCCTTTATTCATCGAGGCATAGAATAAAAGAGCAGGGAGGTTATGATGGAGCTGTATAAAACGCCAGTTCGGCCACAGCTGGAGTACTGTGTACAGTTCCGGCACCGCACTAAAGGAAGGATGTGATTGCACTGGAGAGGGTGCAGAGGGGATTCACCAGGATGTTGCCTTGGCTGGAGAATTTCAGCTGTGAAGAGAGACGGAAAAGGCAAGGGTTGTTTTCCTTGCAGCAGAGAAGGCTGAGAGGGGACATGATTGAGGTTTACAAAATTATGATGGGTAGTTATAGGTTAGATAGGAAGAAGCTTTTTCCCTTAGCAGAGGGGTCAATAACCATGGGTCATAGATTTTAGGTGAGGGGCAGGAGGTTTAGAGGGGAATTGAGTGAAGAAAATCACCCAGAGGGTGGTTGGAATCTGGAACGCACTGCCTGAAGGGGTGGTAGAGGCAGGAACCCTCACAACATTTAAGAAGTAGTAAGATGAGCACTTGAAACGCCTTAGCATACAAGACTACCGGCCAAGTCCTGGAAAATGGGATTAGAATAGTTAGGTGCTTGATGGCCGGCACAGATGCGATAGGCGGAAGGACCTGTTTCTGTGGTGCATAACTCAATGATTCTATGGCTCTATGCTTATTGAAACAGCAAAGGACGCGCAAAAATACGTGCTACACTCATTCAAAGCAAGCTAGCCTTTATAAAAAAAATCTGAGTTTATTAAAGGGGAGCACTCTTGAAAAACTATATGAAGTGAAATATCATAGATAAGACATTGGGAATGCCGGACAGTTTTAAAAATCATGACGGACCCAATCAGACTCGAAGCTGAGTATTATGTAAAAAAATGTTTCTTCGATATGGGATTACATCTGGTCTGACGTAGAGAAGTGAATACACGATTATATTTAATTGGTGTTCTCGCTGATGATATAAAAGTAAGATAAGTATTAAAGGGACATCAGCCAAATTTGAAGACATTATAAACGCTTGAGATCCCTGCTTCAATCAGCGCTCCAATTATAGAGAAATCCTGCGCGATGAGCAACGATCTTGGTTCAGGACATCTCCTGCAAGTGTTCAGTGCCTTCACCAGTGAGCTGAAAAGCAGGCACTAGAAGAAAAGGTTTACTGCGGCAGTCTGGGTCAGGGTGGGTTGGAGATTGGCGTAGTGTAACTGACGAGTGGCTTTAAAATCTGCCAGCAACGTTACACCAAAATTACTCATAGGTGCGAACAATTTCCTGCCAGTGGAGCTTAATGCTTTCATTGCATTAAACAATGGCACTTCAGTAAGATGTGCCAACATTAAATCTTGACTACCTCAAGCGCTGGAGAAAGCAAAAACATTTAAGATTAGAGGGGTTACTGAAGTAAAACAACCTCCTGCAGCAGTCGAAGCAAAACATATTCTTGGCAACATCAATGATGCGAATCAAGCAGTTTGGTGTGCAGACGTATATGACAATGGATAGATCATTAATTTCAAACTCTACACCGGATCAAGTGAAACATTTTGATCAGACAAAGAACAGTGGCTCTCCACACCTTTCTTGTAACCAAAGGAAACCCAGTTACATGGCCAAAGAAGGGTTGAAATGGAAATCAAGTGGAAGTTGCAGGCAACTCTCCAGTAGAAGGGAAAACAAATATTGAAACACTGTATTTCCTAAGAAATCAGCAGTTCTCACTTTTAAGCAGAAGAGCTTGCATTGACCTTCATCTTCCAGAGAAAGGAGAAGATGTGAAGCAACAAAACTTCAGGAGACACTTTCAAGAGGAATTTCCAAAATTGTTTGCAGGTCTAGGGTGACTGAAGACCGAGTAGAGACTTAGTTTGTAGAAAGATCCGAGGAGCTTCCATGCACACATCAATTAGAAGACATGACCAGATGGGACTCATTTGTTTTATTACACTGAGCCTACAGATAGGTGCTCAGGAATGGTTCCTATTCCTAAATCAAACGGGGTGGTCTTCGTATTTGTATAGAAGTAACTCAACTTAATACGGCAGTGGCATCAGAAGTTCATCCAATGGCCTGAGTGGACAAAAGTTTGGCAAAGGTTCCAGAAGTACTGTCTTCACGAAGCCTGATGTGAATAGTGGCTGTTGCAGGCGCCGTTAGATAAGAAACCAAGTTATTGAAGACTTTCATTACTCTCTTTAGAATATTTTGTTGCAACCATCTTCCATTTGGAATCACTTGAGCTCCAGAAATATTCCAGAGAACTATGTCAAATATTCTGCAAGGCGTCGATGGTGCAATCTGACACATGGGCGACATCCTTAATTTACAGGGAGTCCATAGAGAAATATAGCCAAAGTGTTACAAAAGTGTTGAATCATCTGCAGAATGAAGGCCCAACATTGAATGAGATATGTGGGTTTACAAAAACGTCCATTCATTTTTGGGACACATTGTCAGAAGTAGCGAATTGGCAGATAATGGCCAACCCAAAACAGATAAAAGCAATTAGTGAATTTCCACTTCCTACTTCGACTCATGATCTTCAATGGTTTCTTTGCATTGTTGGCAACATTCCTAGTTAATCTAGCCCACGTTCCGAATTTGTGACAACTGCCCAGAAAATCTCAGGCATAATGCTGGGATTCACATTAGAAACAAGCATTCCAACGGATCGAGAAGATGCTGATTTCGCCGGATGTTTGAGCTCATTGCAACCCTTCATTATAAACTGCAATCGCAGCTAACGCCTCGTCCACAGTATGTTTCCAAGAACAGCCCAATGGAAGTTTATTACGCATTACAAGCACTGCTTGACATGGAGTAGAGATAGACTGCGTTAGAGAAGGACTCTCTCACTGTCACCTCGGCTTGTGAGAACTTTTCAAACTACATTTCAGGCTTAAAGATTGTCACTGAGACAGAGCACAAACCTATGGTTTTCATGCTTGAGGAAAATGAACTCACTAGGATGCCAGCACAGATCAAGAGATTCCGGCTGAGGCTTAAGTGGTTCACGTGTAAAACAGCATATGTACATGGCAACTGCCCCAGCAAACGACAGCAGATGCATTGTCCCGAATGATGGCTGATAATCCTACTCGACAGGATGATAACTTTATTAATGACATCGAGTCATATTCGCAGGTCACTACATCACAATGTCTGGCATGTTCAAACAGACTCCAACACATTTGTCAGGCACCGAGACAAGATGAAGAATGCATCTGTATTTTCAAAAGTTAAAGAAAGATTGGCCACAATAGACTCCCAAGGATAAGAGAATGAAAATCGTCTTCGAATATAGAGGACACTTTACTATATTGGATGATTTGCTGGTATAGGAGGGAAGACTGGTAATTTCAGACTCAGTCAGACTGGACATCATGGACAAAATACACCAGGGTCAAAGGGCATAACTAAATGTAAAACAGGGGCTCGAGTCTGTGTGGTGGCCAAGAATCTCGAAGGATATAAAATAACTGATTTCGAATTGTGACATATGCACAGTGCATCTTCAAGATGCACTCATCAAGGCTCTTCAACAGCACTTTCCAATTCCCATCGAGAATATCAAGGGCAGCATATGCATGGGAACACCTGCATGTTCCCCTCTAAATTACACAACGTCCTGAATTGAAACAATATTGCCATTCTGTCACCGTTTCTGAGTTAAAATCATGGAAGCCCCTTTCTAACAGCACTGTTGGTGTACCTACACCCCAAGGACTACAGCAGTTAAAGAAGGCAGGTCACCACCACCTTCGCAAGGGAAATTAGGGAGGGCAATAAATGTTGGCCGAGCAAGCGACGCCCACATCCCATGAACTAATAAAACAGCTCACAGAATGAAAGAGAACCTTTAATTTAGACCGAATTCCCAACTACATCATGAGAATGGTTGGCGAGGAATTTATTCTTCTTTGAGGGGTGATCCTGTCTAATTATAATTGAATACTTCTCAAGATAGATCGAAACTAAACGGATACAGGCAACAACTGAAGCAGTCATCAGGGTTTTGCACGAAGTTTTCGCAACACATGATATACTTGATCAGATAAACTCGGATAATGGACCACAATTTGCAATTGATTACTTCCGGCATTTTGCAGAAAAAATATGGATTGTTCATTTAACAATTTCTCCTAAGTATCCACAATAAAATTGAGAAGCTGAGGGAGCAGTCAGAAATATTTTTTATTCGTGTCTGGGATGTGGGCGTTGTTAGGTAGGCCAGCATTTATTACGCACCCCGAATTGACTTTGCGAAGAGGTGGTGAACTACCTTCCTGAACTGCTGCAGTCAATGTGGGGTATGTACACCCACAGTGCGGTTATGAAGGGGGTTTCAGGATTTGATACACCCCGTTGCTACTGTGCCTAGGTGTTGAGGGGGATTCTATGCAGTGTCAATCAAGCGGGCTGCGTTTTCCTGGATGGTGTCGAGCTTCTTGAGTGTTGTTGGAGCTGCACCCATCCAGGCAATGGAGAGTATTCCATCACACACCTCACTGGTGCCTTGTAGATGATGGACAGGTTTTGGGGACTCAGAAGCTGAGTTACTCACCGCAGGATTCCTAGCCTCTGACGTGCTCTTGCAGCAATGGTATTTAAATGGCTACTGCAGTTTAGTTTCTGGTTAATGGTAACCCCCAGGATGTTGATAGTGGAGGATTCAACATTACTCATGACATTTCCTGGTTTGATTCTCTCTTGTTGGAGGTGGTGATTGCCTTGCAGTTGCGTGGCGCGGTTGTTACTTATCATTTTTCACCCCGACCCTGGATGTTGTCCGGGTCTTGTCACATTTCTACACGGACTGCTTCAATATCTGAGGAATCACAAATGGTGCTGAACATTGTGTTATCATCAGCGATCAACCCCACTTCTCACCTTATGATTGACGGAGGGTCATTGACAAAGCAGCTGAAGACGGTTGGGGCTAGAACACTACACTGAGGAACTACAGCAGTGATTTGTTGGAGCTGAGGCCATTGACGTCCAACAACCACAACCATCTTCCTTTGTGTCATGTACAATTCCAACCAACGGGGAGTTTTCCCCCTGATTTACATTGACTTCAGTTTTGCGAGGACTCATTGATGCCATACTCGGTCAAATGCTGCCTTGATTTCAAGTGCAGTCCCTCTCATAACACGTCTTGAGTTCAGCTCTTTTGTCCATGTTTGAACCGGTTTGGGGGTGTGGGATAATGTGTTCAGGAGCTGAGTGGACCCTGCCGAACACAAACTGAGCATTAAAACTATGTTGAAGAATAATCAAGATTTCCATTTAGCATTGCTCCATTATTATGCCGATTAATGCCATCAGAAATGGCAAGACAATTCTACCCAAGAAATTGCTTCCAAGGTTAAAAGTAAGAATTATTAGACAGGACAAGACAAAGAAAAGTCGTAGTGTAACAAAGTGAGGCATAATTATCACAGGAGGTACTGGACCAGAAACCTACAAAAGTTGTCAGAAGGGCAATAGGTAAGAGCAGAAAGACAAAATTCAACAGCGAATTTGTACACGACGAACGAAAGAATGTGCTGGATGGAGAAATAGAAGAATCTTCTCCCTTTACAGCAAAGACATCAGTTGATCATACATCTACACAACTCAAATATTGACCGACAATTCAAAATGCATTTAAAACTACAAATCTCAATGAAGACGATCCGAATCAAGACACAACTGATCAGAGAAAGACTACCAATCTTCCACATCTGACAACAACAAGCCCACAGAGAGCTGTGAAGCCTCTTGGCAGATTGAACTGGTGAAATCTGAGACCTCGGGGGGAGTGTGTAATATGTAAATAAAAAGAGTTAATGTATGTAAACATGTATTGGGATAACGACTTGGTGCGATATGTAGTACAAGGGTTAATCTTGAGAGAGTGCAAAGAATAAAGAATAAGAATAAAGAGATCCTGTGGGAGAGACTGGAAACAGATGCATCATGGCGTTTGAAGGAGTCACACAGACTGGTGTGGAGTTCATATAGTTATGAAACAAATAATAATGTTTAATTACTGCAGTCATTAATTGATGACGTAGACAGGCGCATGCACGAACCCATACTGGGAAGAAGGAAAATGTTCTGGCACACTGATAACATGGTAAGAACCAAACATGTAACACTTAATCCTTATTCTGAAGAAAATTGGAATGTTCATTTCCAGCTACTTAGATTAACCTGGGAGAAAGGGAAAAAGTTACAATACTTACCAGCCAATCAGCTCACAGGCTTCCTGACTTGGTGGAAATGGGAGAAGAAATCGGGAAGTGGCTGCTCGGACGGCGGAGACGCTGCACCACCGCTGTAATTGTGCCCCGTCTCTCTCGCTGTGACCCTCGCTGCACATCCGCCGGGGCTGGCGGCTCAGATTCGGGGCCTGAGACATGGGCTGGAACTTTTCGTTAGGTGGGAGTCCCCATCCACGCCTAAAGGCTGCTGAGGGCAAAACACTCGCGGCGTCAGGTGGAGGGCCTTAGGTGCCAGTTAATTGTCTGCTTAAGGGTCTTCATTGGCCTGGGGCAGGTGAACCATTTCTTGCTGCCACAGCCCGTGTAAAATTACAACGGGGTGGAAGAGGTTTGGAGCAGCCACGCCAAACCCCTTTCCCCACCCCCACGCCCACCCGCCGCCGTCGCCTCCAACTCAATTTCACAGACCCAGCCATCAGTCCACTCATTTGGTGACCATAAAATTCGAGCCTTGGTGTTGCTGAGGCTTCTCACGCCTCCTCTCAGCTTCCTGGAGCCACACCGCACATGCTCCGTGCATAGACGATTCCTGGGGTCTGCAGCAGACATTCTGATGGAGATCGGCCGTAGTCACCCGCGAGGAGCATCCTGGGTAAGATTATCTGCCATTTGTCCAATGGAATGAAGAGGCAGATCCTGTTTCATATGTATAGAAAAATACAGTGGTACAAAACAGTGAACACCATCCACAGCCACTCCCCACCAAGCTCAGGCAACAATTCATTTGATTTGATTTTAAGTAGATTTTAAAAATTGAATCATGTTTCTCTAATATTATTTCTTATTTTTCCTTCTGAGCCTTTGAAATTCATCTGACAATGCAATGTTAGTGAGTGGTGATTGATTGTCCTGGGAAACAACAAGAAGAAGCTCTGGGGCTGGAGGTCAAGGCACTAGCATGTTTTGTAACTCATCGTGGTGCCTGAAGTATGCAATCTGCGTTAGCCGGCTCATTGAGTAAGTATGAACCTTTGTTAAACACTTTATCTTTTAATAGTTACATGGAAATTGTTTTTTCAACAAAGTAGCTTAACATTTGTCCCTGTTTTTTTCTTGGAGTTCCAATTCAGTCACTTCATTGACCAGGTATGTATAGGCCATTCCTTTCCCTTTTTCTATGTTACTCTTAGTTAAAGATACAGTGAATGATAGTCCCTCATTCTGTATCTGACACTTCTGCATATTGAGCAGTTAAAGACACATACTTTTATTTAGTAATGAGTTACATTCTGTACTGGGAACATCAGCCTTTAAAATACTCATCCTTTTTTTCAATTCCTTCCTTGGCATCACCCACTCCCTATTTCAGTGACCTCATTCAGCCATACAACCCTCTGAATGAGGGGAAACCCTTTCCAGTGTCAGAACAGTCGGTAGCAGACAGAAGAGATTTAAGGTAATTGGGAAAAGAAACAGAGGTGACATGATGGAAGACGTTATGCAGTGAGTTGTTTTGATCTGGAATCCACTGCCCAAAATGATGGTGGAAGCAGATTCAATAGTAACTTTCAAAAGGGATGAATACTTGAATTGGAAACATTTTCAGGACTACAGGTGAATGGCAGGAGAGTGGGTCTAAATTGCACATCTCCTTCAAAGGGCTTGCCTGGGCATGATGGGCTGAATGGCCTTCTTCTGTGCTGTGTCATTCCATGATTTTAGGAAAACTGTGCTCCTCCAATTCTGGCCTCTTACTCACCAATAACCTGTTGACCAATGCTCAGCTTGGTCCCGCCAGGGTAATCGGCTGCAGACTTCATTACAGCCTTGGCACAAATGTGCAGAAAAGACCTGACAGTAGAAACATAGGAACACCACCAATTGCATGTTCCCCTCCCAGTCACACACCTTCCTGTGTTGGAAATGTATTGATACTGTTTCATCATCACTGGGTCGAATTCCTGGATCGCCCTCTCCAACATCATTGTGGGTGTACGGACAGCACATGGGCAGCAGTGGTTCAGGAAGGCTGTTCACCACCACCTTCTGAAGAACAATCAGGGGTGGACAATATGTTGCCTTTTCCAGTGATGCCCACACCCCATGAATGAATCGTACAGAGAAAAAATAAATTGTTTGCTCTGAATTTCTGTAATTTACTAACTTCTGAAAACTCCTTTTACACAGTTTTAGAATAGGAAAATTTGTAGATAGGAAACGCAAACATCACATCAAAATCTGAACATTTCTTTCAATACTTTAGGAGCTGAAAATCATTGCCCGTTTTAATATAGAAGGAGAAATATGTTAACCAGTTACGCAACCTGTAGAAACGTTCACACCATTCACAGCGGGGAGAAATTGTATACGTGTTTTGTATCAGGATGAGGTTCAACAGATCAACCGATCTGGAGAGGAACCATGGAAATGTGGGGACTGTGGGAAGGGATTCAATTACCCATTCAAGCTGGAAATTCATCAACACACTGATGCTGGGGAGAGACCATTCTAGTGTTCCATGTGTGGAAAGGGATTCAGTCATCTCACCTCACTGAACACCAACATGTTCGCAATTATAAGAGACCATTTAAATGTCGCGAATGTGAGAAGAGCTTTTAAAGCAGGAAACATCTGATGAAACAGACACTAGTGAGAGGTCGTTCGCATGCTCCGTGTGTGGAAAGAAATTCGCTCACTCATCCCACCTTCTAACACATCAACCGTTTCGCTGTGAAAGGAGTTTTCTGATATTGAGAAGAGCTGTGAAAGCAGAAATGTACTTATGAAACAGCAACACAATTACAATGCGGAGAGGCCTATACGTGCTCCATGTTTGGGAAGGTATTCACTCAGACATTCAATCTGTGGAAACACCAGTGAGTTCACAAGTGACTGCAGGGGCTGGATTCTGCTCTTCTTGCTGCTGTTAATCACATGTTGGACTGAACCATGTTCTACCAGTTAGGGTTTATTTGAATTGATGTCAATAATCCCTGAAACTGGGCAGGGGTTCAATATTCCAGACTTATGTGAATTAAATCATCTTTGTGCCTTTGCTTTCACTAAGATAAGAGGAGACTTATGTTCTGCGACTGAGTGCTCCATTTTGGGCCTTTTCTCCTTTGTTAATGGAGACTTCTATTTGTATAGTGCATTTCATGGCTTCAGAATGCCCCATCCTGTTTTACAGCTAATGAAGTTAGCTGATGTGTACTTAGTGCACCTTAAAGCTGATGGTGCCGGATGCTCTGCAGCACATTTCACACCATATGAATGCCAAAATGAAAAGCTTTACTAAAAGCTGATGTTTCACAAAGGGAGACCTCCCCAGCCCAAAGGACATTGGTTGCGTTTAATGGGGTGTGTGTGTCTCTGGCCTACAGAAGGAAAACGGGTCACAACAAACAGACAGTTTAACAGACTGCCCATGGTCCACTCTAACTACGAACCTACCCCTTTCTCTCTCAATATTTTTGGACACTGCTGCAGTAATTGCTCCTCTGACCTTTCCTCTCTTGTCCATCTGAATCCCCTAATACACAGCCCTATAGAAACGCCCTCCCCACTAATCTTCACTGTGATGGATTCCACACCAGTCTCCCCATCTCCCTCGATACTAAAACTACTGAACTCAGTATTCTCCCCCTGAAATTTACCGACTCTAACATTGAACACTGGTGTCTCTCAGATTCTCCTTCTTGATTTACCTCTTATCCACCTTCCTCTGCCCTTGGTTTTGTTTCGTACTCTGTATCTTGGTCCATCACTTGGGATTCTCAGTATGAACAGCGTGGGATGTGTTCTGAGACCTGATGTCCCATCATTCCACCCTGGGATTCTCAGTATGAACAGCGTGGGATGTGTTTTGAGACCTGATGTTCCATCATTCCACGCTGGGATTCTCAGTTTGAACACAGTGGGGTGTGTTTTGAGATATGAAGACCCAGATCGCCACCATTAAAGAAACAAGGAGAGGACCAAATGGGCTGAATGGTTGTTCTTTATGACATTGCCACATTGCCTTGTAATCAATCTCCCAGAGTCATGCTCAGTATGGGCTGGGATTGTTTGATGGGAAAGTGCAGAAAGAGCTTTATTCTGTATCTAACCCATTTGTAGTGCAGAGGGAGATTTACTCTGCATCTAACCCCGTGCTGTACGTGCCCTGGGAGAGATTGATGGGACAGTGTAGAGGGAGCTTTAATCTGTATCTAACCCATGCTTTACCTTCCATGGGAGTTTTCACAGGGACAGTATAGAGGCAGTTTTACTCTGTATCTGTCCTCGGAGTATTTGATGGGGACAGTGTAGAGGGGGTTTTACTCTGTGTCTAGCACTGTGTTGTACTTGCCCTGGGAGAGTTTGATGGAACAGTGTAGAGGAAGCCTTACTCTATATCTAACCCCATGCTGTACACGCCCTGGGAGTGTTTGATGGAACAGTGTGGAGTAAGCTTTACTCTGTATTCCAGCCACAGTCAGCACCTTCAGGTTAGGCGCAGAAGGATATGCATAGGAGCAGGGGTTGACTACAAGCCCCTTCGACTCTGCTCCACGCTTTAATAAGATCATGGCGATCTTCTACTTCAGCACCACGCTCCCAAACTATCCCCATATCCATTGATTCCTTTAATATGCAAAATTTATCAATCGCAATGACTGAGCATCCACAGCCCTTTCGGGTTGTTAATTTTGATCATTTTGTTGGAACTAATTTTCATCAGATCGATTCAGTGTAACCTGCTCATGGACATTAGCGATGGGCAACAAATGCTGACCTTAGCAGAGACGCCTACATCCCATGAAAGAATACAATTACCACAGAAAGACAGATCCATAATGGCTGAACTCTTACTCCGAGACTGTGGCCTCTCGATCTAGTCTAAGCAGTCAGGGGAAAAGTCGTCTCAGCATCTACTCTGCCAAGTTCTATAACGATTTTATGTGTTTCAACAGATAATCTTAAATTTGACAAACTCAAAGGAATATAGGCCTCTACTACTAGTCTCTCCTCAGAGGACAATCATAGAATCATTCGAGAGAGCCTTTGTTGCAATATCTCTCAGGAAAATGTATACTTCTTAGCATTTCTCTATGGGTGAAAATTTTAGAAATGTTGTACTCCTCGGTTGCAGGTCCACTGCTGGCTAGTCAGGCCTATCTGTGACCGGCGGCTTCTCCCACAGAGAAATTCACCAACAAGAACAACGCGATTTATATGTTATAAAACATCCCAAGGTGACCTTGACAAAAATTCTCAGTTGCGACGCTAGTCTGACTGTTCAGTAATTGCAGGATTTGCCCCATCTCTCTTTTTTCTTACATAGGGTCTAACACTTACCACCCTCAATTCCTCTGTCTTCACTCCCATATTCAAGGAGGATTGGACAATTCTGGCCAGAGCCTCTGCTATTTCCACCACTCCTCCCCTCAACACCTCCCTCATGCATTCAATCCAGACAGTGTCATTATTCTCCTTTATTGTAGTGATGGATTGAAAGGTGTGAACTGAACTGTTTGTTCAGTGTCTGTAATTAATATCAGTCTCCATGGACCCTTATTCTACCAGTGGAGGGTTTCTTTCTTCTATTAATAAAGGACTCTTTTCAATGTGTTATCCCATAGTGTCTGTGTCGAGCCACAACCTCGTAACTAATAGGGGTCAGCGGCTCTCGAGCGAGCGAGAGGATAGATCAGAATCTGAGAACAATAGATTGGAATGTTACAACAGTGGATCAGAATTTGAGAACAATAGTTTGGAATGATACAACGATGGGCAGGAGTTTATCCTCACAACTTTACTCTTTTTCTACACAATATGATTGGCTGTCATTCAACTCTCAGATCCATCGTGCACATCAGATTATTCAGTACATTTACTGTCCCATGTTGGCTCTCACTGGTGTCCCGGGTAAGTCTGACTATACAGCTTGTAATTTTATAAACCGTGTTTAACTGCATTACTGTTCTTATCATTTACTCTGCCCTGCTTGCTGCTGTTGTTCATCCTGGTAAATCTTTATCTCCATCTATTAGCTGTGTGAACCATTGCTCACTGTATTACTGTTCTTGTTATTTACTCACTCATCTTTGCTGTGGTTTTTGCTGCCCCTGCTAATTCTCGATTTCCAGCTATGAGATCTGGAAACCCCGTTTTACAGCAATAATGTACGTGTAAATTAAATCATGTAAAAAGCAAAGCCATCGGTATCCATAATAAACTCCGTCTACTATCAGTGAACCATTTAACGCTCTTAGGCCGATGTCTGAGTCTGAACCGAATCTGTACAAGCCGTACAGTCTACACCCGAACAGGACTGGGACAAATTGCTCTGCAGGAAGGATTGCTCGTACTGTTGGGGATGGTTTAAACTAGATTAGCAGAGGAATGGGAACAAGCGCGCAGGTTCAGATGGGACAAATTCAGGACAGGATTCGGCAGGCAGAAAATTAGCGAGAAACTCTGAAAGACAAAAGAAGCAAAGGTTAAAAAGTGTGCAACATTAGAATGTGTCAGTGTAAAAAAGGAATGTATTTACATCCAATGAATCTAGCAAATAAAACCAATGAACCCAGGACACCGATATACACTTGGCAACATGACAACATTGCTGGAACAGAAACTTGGCTTAAAGACGGGCAATGATGGCAGATCAACATACATGGATAAAAGTTTTTCAGGCAGGATAGAGAGGCTGATAAAAAGCAGGGGTCGTGGGTTAAGGGTTAAGCAGGGTTAAGGAACCAACAACAGCTTTGATGAGGGATGATGTGGGTGGTGCTAAGAAATAAAAAAAGGACAGCCACACTACTATGGGTGTACTATAGAATCCAAAATTGTGAGAGCGAGATAGAAGAACAAACATGCAGGCAAATATCTGAGTGCAAAAACAATAGGGCAATAATGGATGGGGATATAAACTACCCCAATAACAACCGGGATACAAATAGTATGAAGGGCACAGAGGGTAATAAATTCTTCAACTGTATTCAAGAGAACTTTGTTTTCGCCAGCACAGAACAAGCCCAATGAGACGGGGCGCAATTCTAGATTTATTCTTCTGAACTGAAGTTGGGCAAGTGGATGAAGCAACAGTGGGTGACCATTTTGGAGACGGTGACTATAATGCAGGTAGTTTTAGCATAATCATGGAAAAAAGGACAAAGATAAAACAGGAATAAAGGTTCTAAATTGGGGGAAGCAAAGTTTTACGAAGCTGAGAGGTGATCTGGCGAAAATTGACTTGATAAAGCTACTTCAAGGAAAGTCAGGGGTAAACAGTGGGAGACATTTAAAAGCGAGATTTTACATGCACAGTGTAGACATGTCCTGGCAAAGATAAAGTGTGGCAATGCCAAATCTATAGCCCCCTGGTTATCTAGAAGCAGACAGGGTAAGATAAAGCAGTAAAATAAAGCTTATGATGGTCACACAAAACGCAATACTTTAGAAAGCCTAAAGGAGTAAAGGCAGTGCAGGGGTGAAATATCAGTGGAAATTAGGAAAGTAAAAAGAAGACATGAAAAATAATTATTTTCTCGTAAAATCGAAGAGAACCCAAAGATGTTTTTGAGTACATTAAGAGAAATGGATAACTAAGGAAAGGGTAGGGCATATCAAAGATGTCCAGGGCAACTTATGCATGGATGCAGAAGATGCGGATAGTGTTCTCAATGAGCGTTTTGTCTCCTTCTTCTCAAAGGAGAGGGATGATCCAGACAGTGTAATAATGGAGGAGGAGTGTGAAATATTAGATAAAATAAGCATAATGATAGTGGAAGTACGGGAGGGTCTGGCATTCCTGAAAGTGGATAAATTGTCAGCACGGATGGATTGTATCCCAGGTTGTTAAAGGAAGCCATGGAGGAATTAGCGAATGCTCTGCAGATCATCTTCAAATCTCACGAGATACAGGCCAGGTACCAAAAGATTGAACGTCTGTGGACATTGCATCATTGCTTCAAAAAAAAAACAACATTGCAAGGGATAGGGAAAACGATTATGGGTGGATCAGTCTAACCTAGGAGGTAGGCAGATTAGAGTAATCGAGTCAAAGAATTATGCAGCAAAGAAACAGGTCCTTCGGCACATTGTGTCTGAGCCGGCTATCGAACACTTAACCATTCTAATCCCATTTTCCAACGCTTGGCCTTGTATTCTATGGCATTTCAAGTTCTCATCTAAATACTTCTTAAATGTTGTGAGGGTTCCTGCCTCGACCAGCTCTTCAGGCTGTGTATTCCAGATTCCAACCACCCTCTGGGTGAAAATGTTTTTCTTCACATCCCCTCTAAACCTCTTGCCCCTTACCTTAAATCTCTGCCCATTGGTTCTGGACCCCTCTGTTAAGGGAAAACGTTTCTTCCTATCTAACCTATCAATGCCATTCGTAATTTTCTGGGCCTCAATAATGTCCCCCCTCAGCCTTCTCTTTTCTAAGGAAATCAACCCTAGACTTTTCAGTTTCGCTTCATCGCTGACATGCTACAGACCAGGCAACATCCTGGTGAACCTCCTCTGCACCCTCTCCAGTGCACTCACATCCTTCCTATGGAGTGGTGCCCAGAACTGTACAGAGTACAACAGCTGTGGCCTAACCAGTGTTTTATAATTCTGCATCATAACCTCTGGGCTCGTGTATTCTATGCCTGGACTAATGAAGGCAAGTGTCCCATATGCCTTCCTAACCACATTATCTACATGTGCTGCTGCCTTCAGTGATCTATTGAAATTTACACCAAGATCCCCCTGACCTTCTGTACATCCTTGGGTCCCACCATCCATTGCATATTCTGAGAATCTCAAGATTATTTACGTAAATTATTACAATCAATTCTGACAGGATATACTGCCACATGGAAAAGCAGAGATTAATCAGGGATGGTCAGCATAATTTTTTTTAAGGGAAGGTCGCGTCTTACTAACTCAATTCAATTTCTTAGGAAGTAACAAGGTGGATTGTTGAGGATAGTGCAATGGATGTGGTCTGCATGGATTTTACTAAGGCTTTTGACAAGGATCTCAGGTCTGAAGAACAAAATATGAAATCTGTTTGGGTGGAGTTAAGAAACAACAAGGGGCAGCAAACATTGGTAGGGTTTGTTTATAGGCCACCAAACAGTAGTGGTAGTGTGGGGCATGGAATTAATCAGAAGATTAGAGAACCAGGCATCATGGGTAATGCAGAAAGCACGTGTGAGTTCAACCTTCATATCGACTGGGTAAACCTAATTAGAATGTTATGGATGATGTGTCTCTGGAGTGTGTTATGGATGGGTTTCTAAAGGAGTATGCTGAGGAACTGACTAGAGAACGGGAAATTTTAGATCTAGTGTTGTGTAATAAGACAGGGCTAATTAATAATCTTATTGTAAAATAACCTTTAGGGATGAATGACCGTAATATAATTGAATTTTACATTATGTTTGAAAGTGAGGTAGCTCAATCTTAAGCCAGGGTGTTAAGTTTGAACAAAAGAAGTTATGAAGGTATGAGGGGCAAATTTGCCGAGGTGGATTGGAAAAATACACGAAAAGAAAGGACCGTGCATAGACAATGGATATTCTTTAAAGAAATATCACATAGTTTACAGCAACTATACATTCCTTCAAGGCACATAAACCACAAAATTAAAGGCAGTCAACCATGGACAACAGAGGAAGTTAAGGATTGTGTATGATTAAAAGAAAAGTCCTACAAAATTGATAAACTAGAATATGAATGCTAGCTAGAAAAGATATAAAACCCGACTGTAAAAGCTTCTACAGGTACATAAAATGGAATCACTTGGCTAACAATATGTGGGCCCATTACAGGCAGAATCAGGAGAATTTATAATGAGGAATAGAGAAACGGCAGAGAAGGTAATTGATTACTTTGCGTCTGTCTTCACTGAGGAAAATACAAGAAATCGCCCAGAATTAGAGATCCGAGGGGTTAGGGTGAATGAGTAATTGAAGGAAATTAGTATTAGTAAGAATGTTGTCTTGCAGAATTAATAGGGCAGAAGGTTGATAAGTCCCCAGGAAGTGATATTCTACATCCCAGTGTTGAAAGAGGCAGCTATGGAGATACTGGATGCATTGGTGATCATCCTCCAAAATTATATAGATTCTGGAGCGGTTCTTCCGATTGAACGGTAGCAAATGGCACCCTACTATTTAACAAGGGAGGGACAGAAAAAATAGGGAATTACAGAGCTGTTAGCCTGACATCAGTCGTTGGGAAAATGCTTGAATCGATTCTAAATGATGTTATGAACGGACATGTGGATAATAATGATATGATTGGGCATAGTTAACATGGATTTATGAATGGGAAGTCATGTTTGATGAACCTGTGGAGTTTTCTGAGGATGTTACAAAGAGAATCAGTGTCGGTGGACGTGGTGTACTTGGATTTTCAGGAGGCGTTTGATAAAGTTCCCCACAGGAGGTTGGTTAGAAAAAATTAAGCACATGGAATAGGACTTCATATACTGGCATGGATTAAGGATCGGTTTCAAAGCAGAAAAGAGAGAGTAGACATAAAATTGTCATTCTCACGTTGGCAGGCTGTGACTAATGGGGTGCCACAGGGATCAGTGCCTGGGCCACAGTTATTTACAATATGTATCAATGCTTTCGATGTGGGCACCAAATGCAATATTTATAGGTTGGCAGATGACTCAAAACTACGTGGAAAGGTGTGTTGTGAAGGAGATGCAAAAAGGCTTCAAGGGGATATAGACAGGCTCAGTGAGTAGGCAAGAACGTGGCAGATGGAATATAATGTGGAAAACTGTGAGGTGATGCACTTTGGTAAGAGGAATAGATGTGCAGAGTATTTCTTAAATGGTAAGATATTAGATAGTGTACATGTACAAAAGGGACCTGGGTGTCCTTGTCAATAAGTCAGTGAATGCTAACATGCAGGTGCAGCAAGCAATTAGGAAGGCTCATGGTATGTTACCCTTCATCACAAGATGATTTGAGTACAGGAGGAGTGAAGTCAATCATATCCAAATTTGGTTAACCCACATTTGGAGTATTGTGTGCAGCTTTGTTCCACTTACTTTAGGAGGGAGAGCAATGAAGGTTCACCAGACTTGTTCCTGGGATGACAGGCCTGTCCTCTGAAGAGGAATTGAGGAAACTGGGCCTGCATTCTCTAGCGTTCCGAAGAATGAGAGGTGATCTCTTTGAAATATATAAAGTAGTTAAAGGGATAGACAGGGTAGATGCAGCTAAGGTACTTCCCCTGGCTGGGGACTCTAGAACCAGGGGACACAATTTCAAAATAAGGGGGATGCCACTAAGGACAGAGTTTAGGCGAAATCTCTACTCCGAGGGCTGTTAATCTTTGGAACTCTGTCTCCAGAGGGCTGTGGACGCACAGTCATTGAGTATGTTCAAAGCAGAGATTGACAGATTTCTAAATACAAATGACATGAGGGGATATGTGCGGAAAAGGTAATGAAGTGGTCGATCAGCCATGATCATACGAAATGGCAGGTCAGTCTCGATGGGCTGGATGGACTACTCCTGCTTTTATGGTCTTATGTTCCTATGTTTCTAAATCTTTGATTTGTCTCTGCTTCCACCACCCTCATGGGCTGTGAGTTCCAGGTCATTATGATCTACTGCTTATAAACTTTCTTCCTCATATTCCCCCTGCATCTCTTACTCAAAACTTTCAATCTGTGTCCCACAGTCCTTGTTTAATCAGTTAATGGAAACAGCTCTTCCTTGTCTATCGTATCTAAACTTGTCAACATCATGAGATGTCTAGACAGGTAGGTAGGGAGAAACTGTCCCCACTCATCCGAGGATCAACGGGTGGGGATAGAGTTAATGTACTTGGTTAAAAAAAAAACATCCCAACATGAGGAAAACGTGTTCACACAGCCAGTGGTTAGGATCTGGAATATGCGGCCAGAGAGTGCGATAGAGACAGGTTCATTTGACACAACCGACAGGTAATTATTTCGTAACACGAAAAAGAAGAATATGTAGGCTTATGGGGATAAGGCAGGAAAATGGCACTAACGGAAGTGCTCACTCAGAGAGCTGGTGCAGATACGATGGGCTGAATGGCCTCCTTCTGCGCTGCAACAACTCTGTGATTCTGTCATAATTTAGTCCACTTCCAGTAAATATTCTCTCAATATCCTTTGCTCTAGGGAGAACAACCCCAGCTTTTGCAACCTCACCTTCTAACGGAAATCTCCCATCCCTGGAACTATACAGATAAATTTGCTCTGCAGCCTCTCAAGCAAACTCATATGCGTCCTAAACTGTGATGACTAGAACTGGATACAATACTCCATTTGGGGCCTAACCAGAGCTGCATACATTTTCAGCATAACGTTCCCGCTTTTGTACACTATGCCTCCATTTAAGAACCCCAATATCTCATATGCGTAGCAATCACTATCTCAATATGTCCTGCCACTTTCAAAGATCTTTGCACAACCACACACAGGTCCATCTGTTCCTGCACAGTCTTTAGAACTGAGCCATTCGGTTTGCAAAACCTCACACTATCCCTTCTGCCATAATGCATCACCACACACTCCTCTGTATTAAATTCGATCTGCCACTTCTCTGCCCATTTTGCTAGCCTATCTATCTCCTGTTGCAGGAAGTTTGCATAAACCTCACTGTTTGCCATTCCTCCAAGTTAGGTTTCATCAGCAAATGTGGGGATTCGTCTCTGAATTCCAAGATTCAAGTCATTAACATATAACAAAAAAAACCAAAAACGCAGAGGTGGCAGCACTGACCCTTGGGGAACACGAAATGTCTACCATCCTCCAGTCTGAAAAACAACCATTTTGCACATTTCTCTGTTTTCTGTCCTTAAGCCAATTTTTGATCCAATTGGACACTCACCCTTCTTTTCCATGAGGCTCAACATTGTTCACCAGCCTTTTATGTGGCATCGAATCAAACACTTTCTTAAAACCTTTATGAACAGCAATTACCCCATTCCTTCATCAACCTTATCAGTTGCATCATCAGAAAATCCAATTACGTTCGTAAAGCATGATCTGCCTTTTGAAAATTCATCCTGACAATCGTTAAATAACGTAAACCTATCCAAATGTGTGTAAATTCTGTCCCTCTGATTATTGTTTCTAAACCCTTACTCACCACTGATCTCAAACTGATGGAGAAAATTAAGATTTTCCCAATTGTTGAACAAATTCTCCAGACTCAGATGTTGAGAATCAAACACTTTATTGCATGATATCATGGGGTTGCACACCTTACCTAAAGTCTACTCCCAAAGAGCTACAGATCGCCGTGGATTTATATCGTATAAAAGAGGCAGAGCTAACAGTTTCCCAATTAGATAAACACCCATAAGATGGTCACAAGACTGCCTACTTGATTGTGCACCATGCAGAGTCCGAGGTCAGCAAAACATCAGTTTCAACAATAACAAGCTGGTTCCTTAATCCAATGTCCACTCCAGACACCATATCTGGCCGTAATGTCTGATTGTGGTTAGCTGCTCTGTCTACAATTTATGACCGTTGGTTGTGGTTAGATTAGCTACAAGCTGTGTCCTGCTTTTCTGCTTCTACAAAGTTAAGTCATAATTAGCAAAGCTCAGAAAAATTTCTCCAACAATCCCTCCTTTTATCATACCATGATAACACAGCATCATCATGAGTAGAGGGAGAGGCAGGGTCTTAAAGTAATCATTGAAGCAAAATATATTTTTCTGCCATCGCGCTGTATCAGCCACAAGGCCAAGCTGGCAATACATGATTGATTAATCTCAGCTTAAATGTTCCCATAAACTCTGTTCTTAAAATTCTAAAATTCTGTTCTCACAGTCCCCTCTTGACTCTTCAAAACCCCTTTAAGAATCCTTCCCTTGATCCCACCTAAGTGCCTTTAATGGTCTCTATTTGTCTAGAAACAGCCTTCAACACCCGGAGGGGTCGCACTCAATACATCGCCTGCTTATATCTCAAGGGGGCTGTGGGAACTCTGTAAAGTTTTGCAGGGGCTTCAAATACTTGTTTACAAAATAAAAGGTGGAACACTTGTTCAATTACCATCTCATTTAAGCATCACTGTTACATAATCGATTGTATAAACATAATACAATTTCATAAAGTACATTGATCATTCATTAACTCATTTTCAGTATATATGAAAAGGTTATACAATTACCCTTTAATAGCATAACTAATTGTCCCTCCTTTGACACAGCAAGTTCAAACACTAATTGCTTTTTGGGTAGCTGTCCAACCTGTGTTCATACATCCTCTTACATCGCCTAATTAATTTCTTAAGTTGCCAAATTAAGTATGTCACATCTAACACCATGATACCCAAAACCACTATCAGGACATGGGAGATAATTCTAAACCAGGGGTGTATCTGCACGTTTGAGCCCCAGTTCCATAAGTCCTCCTGCCAGGTAGAATCATTTATCTTGTCAATCTCATCTTCTGCATCTTCGACTGTTGTTCCAGCTTGCAATGACTTCCCGCTGCTGTCTCTCTTTACCCAAGGGTGTGGGCAATGGCTGAATAGTATATTCATATTCTCGGAGGTAGTTTGTCAAATCCTCCTTAATACTTTCTGTTTCTGTCTTTTGCTCATGTATCTGTACCTGCTCCATCTTCCCTACTCGGGTTGGTATTTGTGGGTTGAACCAAAATTTACTGTTGCTCACTGGACAAGTCCGTTTAGATCCATACTGATATTCCTTCGCTGTGGTGGTTAAGCAATATCTCCCCTTTCCCATATAGGCCACATGGGTTAGTCCTGACAATGTTTTCCTAGCTTCCCTGGTGCAATTTACAGTGGCATTAAAACCACATTTTGATTCTGCCGTTTTATATTTAGGATGATGACATATGATCACCTGGTTTTCCAGACTACACTCAGACAATTGACAATGTTGTTCCAATTACCTCTTTTCCCAATTTCCATAACATGTGGTAAAATATCATTGTACCTTATGTAATGTTTTTATCATTTTCTCATTACCAAATTCCTGTCTCAACAATTGTTACAGTAATACCTTGCACAACTCTCGGGTCTTCTCAGGGCACCAATCAGGTAGCTGGATATCTGAGAAAATCAATATTACCGGTACCAACTCAAGCTTTACATTATCGTCTACAATTTTATTAGTTTATATTATCGCAAGTCCATTTTCTGGTCCTGTAGTCAAGGTAAGGCAAAGGAGACCAGTCACTTGTGGCTGTTGGGTCGTAACCTTACTCGTTAGTAATTAGAATGTGGGGTTAACCGTGGGGGTTGGTGCTTCTTGTCTGTTTAATCTCACAACCTGAAATAGGAACTGTCCTTTTTTGTATCTCAGAGCTTTAATATCTTGCGCTAGGGGGAGTTCGAGGATTGTCTGCACTCACTTTTGCTCTGTCTCATGCTTTCCCTGTGTTATTGCGATTCACAAATAAGAAACCTTTTCCTTCATTATCGGTGCCATTTTCAGCCTAACTTTCACTCTAACCTTCTTGAAGGAAGGTGGAATATCGATGGATTATTATAAAATCCCTGGGAGAGACACGTCCAGATGTACTGTTGTCCCTTGAACGTAAACGCAAATTTATATTGACACTCTTGTGCCAACTGTATGGACCAGAACTCATTGCTAATGTCCAACACAGTAAACCACTAATTTGTTATTTTCTAAAACTTTGATTGTCCTCTTAAATATCAGATAGATTTCCCTTTGAGTGCTTTAAATAACCACTCATATCAATTAAATTTTGTTTATAGATTCCAATTTCTTATGCCCAGACTTGGTTGTACATTTGTACGTTAGGGATAGAAATGCTTGCAAGTATCTTTCCTTCTCAAGCACTTTGCCTCATTGATAAAGATGCTATGGTATTTGATGTCTGCAATTAAGTTTTAAATTCTCAAAGCTGCTGGATCTCTTGTTGTGGCATCAGTTCTCACATGGCCTTGGAACCTGCCGTCACCTGCTTAAAAATAATCCATTGTGGCTCTGCCCCTGAGCCCAATAGGTTAATTTGTCCAATTCTATCTGTCAACTTAGAAATGTAAAATTTAACGATGTCCAATATGTATAAGTTTGACTCTCAGCAATGCAAAAAGCTGCAGCGGGTTAAGTTCTTTGTTTATCTCCAAGGGGGCGGAGCAAAACATTCTCAGCTACGTCACATTACAAAACCTTTCTTTTCTGATCGAAAAGAACTATCTATTTTAAACATTTTCAATCCATTTGGTATCCTTAGGGTTTAAAAAAAAATCATGTGTAACATTTTCAACTTCAAAGGAAAGCATCTCCATCAGGAAAGACAGCATTTTTAGATTAAGCTCCAATTGTTTCCAAATGTTTTAGTATCTTTTGTAAGAGGTTCCTAATCCAAGGATTTTTAAAACAAAGACGATTCCAATTCCATTTCACTGCAATAATATTTTTTAAAAATCAAAACTGCTGATGTTAAATGATTGAGTCCCACGTCTGGAACTTAAGACTCGTCCAAAACATGACTTAATAAACTTGAAAGTTCATTGTTGTTGCAAATGACATTAACAGTTCTTCAACTTAAACAGGTCAATTAACCTTAACAGTATTAATTCAATTCAGACTTATTAACTTATAATACTTATTAACTACACACAGAACAGAATAGCACGTGCTTATTTTAAAATAAAGGTAAATTACGTCATTTTTCTTGCTCTTTCTTCAGGCGCCTTTTCAAATGACTGTAATAAAACCAAAAACTAAAGAAAAAGTTATTTAACATTCTTACAACAAAAGACTTAACACTAGATCCTTACACAAACTTTAATCTTTTTAAACAGACAGAATCTTTCCTATATCTCCTTTTCTATCCTTTCTTTCCCTTAAAACAATATAACAGTCAGTAAAACATGTCTTCAAATTTAGACTGTAAAATAAAACAATAGCAGAGTTTCCAATTAAAACAATGTTTCAAACTCCAAATTATATTTCTGCCAGACATCTTCAGACCTTCAAGGCTGAAGCTTATCCCTCAGAAAATTGTTCATTGCCTTTTCACAGTTGCAAAACCAACTAAAAATAAAACTTTAACTTAAAATATAATACAGTTTTATATCCCATTCCTGGGTGCACAACACTAAATAGAAATGAACACACTGAACCATCACTTTTCGCAATCATTCAATTCCAAACAACTTAATAGACTTAATTTTCAACATGAAAGCCAGACAACAAAGATTTTAACGACAGTCAGTTTTGCTGAACACAAACTGTACATCCCAGATATTCAATTCATTCGTGGAAGCTTCCGACATTCTCACAGTTGAATCAAAGACACCATAACTTGGTTTTACTTTAAAACATACCTATCTTTAAAACACATATTTACCGTGACACTTCTGCGTCTCCTTCGAGGGGGCAAACAGACGTGAGGCGCCTTTCTCCAGAGGACATGGTTTACTTGTCCCCGGGGGCAACCCTTCCTTCTTGAAAGCCGTTGAGTCCACTCTTACTTCTACTTTCTCAAAACCTTCTAAATTTACGCGTTCTTTTCTATGAATCAAGTAGCATTAAAACAAAGGAAAACAAACAAGACACAACCAAAGGAATAGACACAAGGATACGAACAGGCACAGTTAATGTTAAATTCTCAAGGTCAGCTAACCGGCACACCCCTGTCTCTCAGGCCAACGCTCTTTCGTTCTCCCTCCGTCCCACAGCCTCTCTCTCTGGGGCCAGATTCCGGCTCGTGTACTCAGGAGCAATGATCCCGTGCCTGTCGGGTCAATTTGGTAGTTTAGTTACAGCCCCAGTCGTTCACCGTCCCAGACGGTTGTACTAACTCCTTTTGTCCCACAGCCTGTTTACTCCACCCGGTGGAGGAACAGCTCGTGCAAACTCAAATTAGGATCACCAAATTCCCGGAATTTGGTACTACTGCTACACCGAATTCGCCACATTTTACTGGATTTTCTACTTATCTCCTTTTCAACTTCCCTTCGCGGAATTTTAAATCTTTTCTGATCAGGTTTCAGCCAATTCTTCCTTGACCCCCTTGTTCCCTTCGCCCACTTAATTCCTGGCCTTCACGTGGGACGCAGTTGTCCTCTTAATTCTGGCTCAGGCTGGGTGATTGGGATATCAGGGTCGCAGAAAAGTTGACTTACCCCTGATCCTGTTGATGAGTTTTTTTTTCACGAGGTTCTTTTGGATCCCGTGAACTCAGGGATCCTGCCGACTACGCCAAACTGTTGAAGAAAATCCAGATTGTGCCCAATTGTTGAACAAATTCTCCGGACTCAGACGTTGAGAACAAACTTTTATTGCATGATATCATGGGGGAGCACACCTCACCTAAATGCAGTCCAGTGCTGCTTCCCCCAACTACAAATCGCCGTGGACTTATAAAGTATAAAAGAAGCAGAGCTAGCAGTTTCACAATTAAGCATAAACCACAGGACAACCACAAGACCAACTGCAGCTCTGTGCCCTTTGCAATGTCCGAGGTCAGTAGAGCGTTAGTTCGAGCATAACAAGCTATTGTTCCCTATTTAACGTACACACTCCAGGTACTATATTTGGCCGTTACTTCTGGCTAGGTTGCACAAACATGATAAAAGCGGAAGAGTCAGTAACGAATACTCTGCTTTCACTTCCCCAAAATTCATCATGAGCTCTGTCCCTTCCTAAGCCAGATGATTGTGGTCAGTTGCTCTGTCTACATTTCCTGATCATTGGTTAGGTTAGCTACAAGCTGCGTCCTGTTTCTCTATTTTTACAAAGTTAAGAAATAATTAGCAAAGCTCAGAAAATTCTCCAACACCCTTCAAGAGAATCATGAAAGCCACTTCAGCACGCGACTCCGGCTGTTTAACGACACTTCAGGAGGGAAGCCGTCTTTTTCAAAAGGTCTGCATTGTGTCTTTTCGAAAACGTGCCAAGTGAATTATGAACTATTATTTTGTTTATAAACTTTAAAAGTGCACTATTCTTTTCAACTGTACTTTGCTTACGTGTGTTTGTGTATGTCGCTGTGTGAGTGAGTGGCATAGTGTTAGATTTCGTGGTGAGTGTTGAATGAACAGTCCAGAGGGTGTGCATTCATGCAATGCAGGACATGTGAAGAGCAGTTCTGGTCTTCAAAGTGGAGCTAAAATGCTCACATGCAACTTGTCTATTCGAAGAAGAATCACAAGAAAAAGAATACAATACAATGGACACACTGATGGACTGATAACAAAATGCTGCTAATGAGCCAATGTTGCAAATGATTTGTCAATTGAGTATGTAAAGCTGCATGCTCTAATTCTGATTAAGAGCAGCTGATACCAATTGTGGAAAGATCAGGGTGCATATGGAATAACCAGTTTCCACCTGGGGAGGGGTACGGGGGAGCTGGTCTGGAGAAGGGAAATGTAGTCTACACTTATGCTGTATGGAGTATTGTGAATAAACCTATGTGGAAGTAAGACTGGTTCCTGCTTTGTCCTTTGACAGATGCATGTTTACCAAATATGGTAAATAATGAACCTACATTTTGCGCCTTCCCAGGATCTGATCGTGTAATTGGGATGTTTCATTGTCCTTTGTTGATCTCTGTCAGGGCGAGAAATTTGCCTGACTTCAGGCCGTGCAGGGCAGGTGAATGAAATATTCTATGAGGCTATGAGTCCTTCTCTCAGGGTAATTCAATCCAATGAGAAAACTACTCACCGCAAAGTAAAACATCTGCAATAACTGCAACTCATGTAAGGGAGAGGCAGAAGGAAGTAGACATGTTTTTGCTGACAGATTTGCCTTGAAGTCTTTTTGGGGGTTTGTTGAATGTCAAGTTTGTAAGTGTAGAATTGATCCATCCTGATATTGTGCGAAATCAAACATAAAATCACATAACTATTTCGGAACAAAATGTAAAATTCGGATGTAGGGGAGGAACTGATCTTCCCGAGAATGGTAACGAAATTATTGAAACAGAAAAATGTTTGTATTTACAAAGGACTGAATCTGATTCACCAGAGAGTCCGAGTGTTTGATTTCTGTTTGTCATGAACGTGAAATCTGTGGCAGCTTTGTCTTTACAGCCAACTGGCATAGTCGGGGTTCGAGGTTTCTTGTTGCTGTTTTAAGTAACCCAGAAAATGCAATGAATTACTGGGGCGGGAATTGTATTACTTACTTTCCGTGGAACTCCTTTAATCTGTTGTCAGTCACTTCCAGAACTCTGTGCCAGAGCTGAGCTGTTAACAGCTTTCTCAATCACCTACGAACTGGACCCTCAAACGACAGATCCATCAAGAAGAAGATAATGATAGCCCTCCCATTGCCCCGACATGCACCACCGCAATTCCCCTGATACGATGACGTACTGCCAAATAGTGGGAAGAGATGGTTCATCGAACTCCCCAGAGTAAGCTTTGCAAGCCCCATGGTTCGACGGACAGCAGCAGAACTCTCCCTATTGTGTCCTCCCCTTGACAACATGTAACTAAGTATTGAAGGGGAATGAACAAGCCTGTATCAGATCCAATGACCCCTCCTCTTGTCCATATATGGTACAACCCTGCGTATTGTCCTTGTTTTCCTGTTCATTACAATGTATCTATTCGAAATTATCACAGCCAACCATGAAGCTCGTGGCTTGTTTCAACAAATAGATCAACGACAGTTTGTACTTCCTTCATCTACCCTGTAATTTTCCACTTTCAATTATTCGGTCAAACATTGAAGCCAAGATTGACGAAATTTGCATGAATGACAAACAAGCTGAACCTGTCTTCATTCACTGCCAACTAACCACACCATAGATTTTGCATTGTTTGCATCCGGCTTGTGCTCATAAAAGGACATTGAAAATTACATCACCCATTTGCCAGGAAATTACCAAGTGCAGCAAGTGAGAAACTAACGACCTCCCATTGATATTCATCATCGTGGTCAATTTCCAGTTACCACATTATCAACATCCTAGGCATTCCCTTTGATCAGAAATTTAACTGGGCCAGCCAGATAAATATTGTTGCTCCAAGAAAATATCAGGCGCTGGAATTTATGCAACAAATAACTCATCCACTGCCTCTTAGGTTCGCAATCTACAAAGGCATAAGTCAGAGATAATGGAATGCTCTCCAGTTTCCTGGATCTGTGCCACCTCCAACAAAACACAAGCGCCTCAGTAAGATCCAGGTAAGTGAACGCACTTGATGTGCACCTGATGCACCACGTCAACACTGAACTCCTTCCACCACTGCACACAGTGGCTGCTGTGTGTTATCTTTGGCCTCCTTATCCCGAGAGACAATGGGTAAGCGCCTGGACGTGGTCAGTGGTGTCTGGAGCAGCGCCTGGAGTGGCTATAAATGCCAATTCGAGAGTGACAGGCTCTTGCACAGGTGTTGCAGAAAAATTTATTTGTCGGGGCTGTTACGCAGTTGGCTCTCCCCTTGCGCCTCTGTCGTTTTTCCTGCCAACTACTAAGTCTCTTCGACTCGCCACACTTTAGCCCCGCCTTTATGGCTGCCTGCCAGCTCTGGCGAACGCTGGCAACTGACTCTGACGACTTGTGATCAATGTCACAGGATTTCATGTCGCGTTTGCAGACGAAATTTAAAGCGGAGACTTGGACGGCCGGTGGGTCTGATACCAGTGGCGAACTCGCTGTACAATGTGTCTTTGGGGATCCTGCCATCTTCCATGCGGCTCACATCACCAAGCCATCTCAAGCGTCGCTGACTCTGTAGTGTGTATAAGCTGGGGATGTTGGCCGCCTCGAGGACTTTTGTGTTGGAGATACGGTCCTGCCACCTGATGCCAAGTATTCTCCGGAGGCAGCGAAAATGGAATGAATTGAGACGTCGCTCTTGGCTGACATACGTTGTCCAGGCCTCGCTGCTGTTGAGCATGGTACTAAGGACGCAGGCTTGATACACTCGTACTTTTGTGTTCCGTGTCAGTGCGCCATTTTCCCAAACTCTCTTGGACAGTTTGGACATAGCAGCGGAAGCCTTTCCCATGCGCTTGTTGATTTCTGCATCTAGAGACAGGTTACTGGTGATAGTTGAGCCTAGGTAGTTGAACTCTTGAACCACTTCCAGAGCGTGGTCGCCAGTATTGATGGATGGAGCATTTCTGACGTCCTGCCCCATTATGTTCGTTTTCTTGAGGCTGATGGTTATGCCAAATTCATTGCAGGCAGCCGCAAACCTGTCGATGAGACTCTGCAGGCACTCTTCAGTGTGAGATGTTAAAGCAGCATCGGCAGCAAAGAGGAGTTCCCTGATGAGGACTTTCCATACTTTGGACTTCGCTCTTGGACTGGCAAGGTTGAACAACCTGCCCCCTGATCTTGTGTGGAGGAAAATTCCTTCTTCAGAGGACTTGAACGCATGTGAAAGCAGCAGGGAGAAGAAAATCCCAAAAAGTGTGGGTGTGCACCATACACAATTTCACAACGCAGGAAGCGACTAATTTTACTTCGACAGCTCCTTTCTAGCATGCCACCTCTAACACCTTAAAGGATAAGGGGGCGGACGCATGGAAACATGGACACCTGCAAGTTCCCTCAAGCCATACACATCCTGAGTTGGAACGACGTCACCATTTCTTCACTATTGCTGGGTAAAAATACTAGAACTTTCTTTCTAATTGCACTGCCGGTGTGTCAAAAGCAGATGAAGCCCAGGGTTTCGAGAAGGTGGCTCTCCATCTCGTTCTCAAGGCAAACAAAAGATGGATCACAAATCCCAGCCTCGCCAGAAATGCCCTCGTCCAAGTTACAAGAAGGAAGTGCCTTCAACTTGCGACCTCAGGCTAAGCCCACATTGGTGCCCCAGCCAGCCCGGAAATCAGCATCCTCCCCTTGTATCCAAGCCATCAGAAACCTGCTGTTGATCACCTCTGAAATATTGGCTGCTCTCACACTTTGCTTCCACAACCGTAATCCAGCCTTCCTCACCTCGACTCTCAATCTCCATACTGCTCTCCTTACCAAGTAACCCATTTCCCTCCACCGCAACCTACAGGCATACCGAATGCCACAGCTCAGATCCTAATCTGGTCAAGGACGCATACCCTTGAACTCTGCCTTCTTGCCAAATTCCACATTTTTGCAGTGGTTCCAGTGAATGAATTTGAAGAACTTTGTCAATTCCTAACATTAATTTCGTGGTCTACTTCCCGGACAGCTCAGTGATCAACCACAGCCATAGATCTCTGTGCACATTCTCCACCGTTTATGAATAAGTGGTCTCCCAATTAAAATGGTAATGAGGAGGAATTTCTTCTCTTGAAAGTTCCATCACATTTAGAATTCTCTTACCCAGAAGGCAGTGGAGTCTGCGTCGTTGAATATATTCAAGGTTGGTTGAGACTAACTTTTCATTTGCGAGGGAGTGAAGACTTATTGTTGTCTGGTAGGAAATTGAAATTACAGCCATGTTCAGATCAGCCATTATGGTATTGAATGGCAGAACATGATCTCTGGGCTGAATGGCCTACTCCCGCTTTTATTTCTAAAGACCTTATCATCATAGGTGCATCTCTTGCACTTGAATAGAAAGAAGCTGCAGGCAAGGAGACTAGATCTTGGGTGTGATGGAAGAATGAACAAAGATATTTTGTTCGCGATTTTAGTTGGACATGGTGGAAATGGAGGAGGATGATGTATTGAAGGTGGAGGCATTGGACAGGAAATTGAGAATAAGTGAATTAATAGCCTGGTTCTGGAAGGTAGGGAAGGAGGTGAGGACAGTCACTCGGGTGATGGGACAGATACCGCAGAGGACTCTGCAAAACTAATGTGAGGAATGCACGGTTAACGTGAAATGAAGAGACTGCAAAAGCTCTGGTATGGAAGATGGCAGCGTTGGGACAAACAGAAGGCGATGAGGATACTGAAAGAATGGAAGTTATTATTTACACAAAGCAGAGTTGGAGGATATATCTGTGGGAGTTGGTGGATCACACTAAATGCTGATGCAGAGCCTGTCCATTTAAATGGAGAGGGAATTCGTGAAAGAGAAGTGAAGGGTCACAGATGGACCGTTTTCAGGCGAGGGGGAGACAGATATTTCAATGCAATTGTGATTAAATTTTCGAGCTCAATGTGAAAGAAGGTTTTGACACAAATCCAATCATCAATGTATCGGATAAAGAGGTGGAAAAGGGAACCACACTAACTAAGAGCGTGTGAGGGATGGAACAACATTGAAAATCCTGACATTGTGCCCAGTTCTGGGCAGTGAACTTGTGGAACAATGTGTCGGCTTTAGAGTGGGTGTAGGAAATGATCAAGGGAAAATTTCCAAGTGTGACAGTTGTTTCATGCCGACAGATTAGAGAATCAAATTGAGAGAAAGGTTGATGGAGTAGTTAAAAACCACGGACGGTTTAAACAGAATGGGCACAGAGAAACTGCTCTCATTGGCAGACGTAGCGAAAACCAAAGGACACATACATAGAATCAATGGCGACATAAGGGAAAACGTATGTTTCCACAGCACGTGTTGAGGAAATGAAATGAACTGCCTAAGGGTGTGGTGAATACCGATTGAATCAGAAGCGAACTGAATAATCAACTTAAGAGAAAAGCAATGCATGTCAGTGAGGAGGAGATGTGGAAGTCAGATTAGCTGAGGTGCCCGTGCAGAGAACAGACATGGAGAAGACAGACCAAATGGCCAAATGCAGTGTTGCAACCATTCTATGTTCCTTTTTTCTTTGAATTTATGAATTGTTGAACAGAATTGTACAGCTAATGAAGGCACCCAAAGTGCAGACGAACATCCCTGAGAGGCTCCTCTGACGTTAGGAAATTAATTTCTGAATAGTCATGCAGAGCGAAGGTCTTCACTGAAACAACATGAAATCTACAGATGGGACTCATGATTTTTCGAGGACTTCCTTGATTTCTCTTTAACACAGCTTCCACTTATGATTAGTTGCTTGTTGTGATCAGATTTGCCCAGTCTTGGGGGGTGGGGATGGGGATGGCGATGGGTCCAATTCAATTTCAGTGAAAAATATATTCCATCAACAGGGAATTAACACAACTGTCCTAATCTGTTTGTTCAAAGATTAAGAAAAACTGTTTGAACAATTTTGCAACCTCAGTATCCCCATGGAGATCCGGGAGGGTATAAAGTTAATGCACTGGGAATGTGTCACCTCAGAATGTATTTCAGAGGTATAACCTGCAGCACGAACAGACCGATCAATCCGAGCAGAAAATGCACCGACCAATTCAATGGGTGGGGAAAATATTCTGTCTGATCCTTGCTATCATTGGCGTTCCTGGTAAGTATCTCTAACCAATGAAGTTTTGCAAATCTGTGTATGAGCTGGTTTCTTCCATTACCATGGGAATGATAATACTACATGAGATCGAATGGTTACAGTTAGACAGACACATATTCAATAATATAATTGCATTAATTTCCTGAATTATCTGTGCAGTTTGAATCTGTTGTCTCAACTGTTCCTAGCTCAAGGCACACTGCATTGTAAAGTTATTGAATTATGTGGAATGTTGTGTTCTGTAGAATCAGAGCTCAAAGCAGCAGTATATCAGAGGGTAAGGATTACTGCAATTATCTGTTAATGTAGAATTATACAGTGTGTTTGCACCAACTGGTGTGGAGCCCCTGACCTCAGTGAACATGTCTAACTGGGAGTCTCTGTCACTCGAGAATTACACTGCTTGTGGCTGACTAACTGGTCTGGACAAAGTAACACTAGGTACCATGTATTTCCTGGAGTATCTGTCATTGTAGTCAATGCTGGTCCCCATCTTACTCTTACTCGAAGTAGAGTTGTTGACAGCACTATTAGATGCTGATTAATTTCCTTCCCGAGCACGGTCCTGAGAAGCGTTTGGTCATGAGTGCACTGCAATAATACATAATCCTCTTCAATATTATGAATAATACTGATGACTATGACTGGTTAATGGACAAGTTACCGATTTTACAGCACAGAAACAGGACATTTGGCACAACTAGATCACGACTGTCTTCCCTCTCTACACGATGCTTTCTTCATTCCCGCTCATCTAATTCCATCTGTATATTCTTCCAATCCTGTCTCCCTCATTTTCTCACCTCGCTTCTTCTTATTTTTTTTTCCATTGCAACTTCCACATTCTCAGCACTCCAAGTAAATAGGTCTCTCTTGAATTCCATCGTGCATTTATTGATGATCATCTTATTTTGAGGAAATACTGAACTGGTCACCAGCAAAGGTTGAAATATCAGGTCCACGTTTTCCTTCTCTAATCCCTATATAATTTCAAAGGCCTCTATTAGTTGGACACACATACTTCTCTTATCAAAAGAATCGAGCCACAACATATCCCGATAATTATAATCTCTCAGTTATTGTATTTTTCGTAAAGAATGTGTGCACCTGTTGGTTACCCTGGATACTTTTATCATGTGTAGCCCAGAAGAGTACATTATTATTTATGTGTTCAATCACCGCCTTTCTAATATGTTAATGATATTCCTGTCGAAATGAAAGCCTGTGCGTTGATCATATTTGCACTGTCTCAAGCAAATCCCTGTTCAATTTCAATCATTTATACATCAGAAGGAATGGCCAAAGACGTCTGAGTGCCTCCTATCCGAGGGACTGATTCGAATCAGGCTGAAATTACTTCAATGCCAGGGAGTGATTCGAGCCCGGGATGGATTCCGACAGTGGGAGTGGTTGAAGACTGGGTAACGTTCACCAATCTACCCGTTTTTGGCTCCTCGTCACTATAATGAACTGGATGACCAGCATCCGGTGAGCAGTTGTTCGTCCCTTCCTGGATTTGTTAAATCTGGAAGTGCTGGTGTTGGAGGCAGGTTGGTGCCATGGACCCGATCTGACCTGATCCCAACCCACATGGTTGTTTGTGCTAAAATCCTTCCTGCTTGGGTTGAGAAGTGCGGAATGTTTTTCAGTTTTTTCAGTAATTCGCAACCGCTTCTCCTTTCTCTCCATTACAGTTAATTTAGTGTCAATTGTAATCCTGTCCAAGGGAAATTGTGGACTCTCCACCTGCACCACTCGCTACCTGGTGGCCATGTCAACGGCGGATCTACTGGTCATTATCACTGAGATCATACTCCGGAGAATCAATAACCTTTATTTCCCATTAAATTTCTTGGACCTCACCTCTGTGTGTCGCCCTCTCTCTGTCCTGATCCGTGCAGCCATCGACTGTTCCGTCTGGTTCACCATCACTTTCACATTTGATCGATCTGTCGCCATTTGTTGCCAGAAGCTGAAATCAAAATATTGTGCCAGGAAAACTGCGACTGTGGTTCTAACAACTACCGGCATTCTCCTCTGTCTAAAAAATATTCCCATCTACTTTAGATTTAAACCTAGAGGGGTCATCGACGATGTACAATGGGGCTGCTCTAACAAGCCAAGCTATTTTACTGACCCTCTATGGATTGGATTTGCAATGTTTGAAAAAGTTTTAACACCATTATTGCCATTCATTTTAATTCTGTTGCTGAACACTCTGACGTGCAGACACATTTTAGTGACCAATCGTGTTCGTCAGAGACTGAGACGTCAGAGCAAGAAAGATAATCACAGTGACTCTGAAATGGAGAGAAGAAGGAAGTCTATGATTTTACTCTTCACCATATCTGGCAGTTTCATATTTCTGTGGCTGGTGTATATTTTATATATATTTGATGATGGTTATTTCTTAGATGATGATTCTTACTATACCTTTGAAGATGTCGCATATATGCTGCGGAATTTAAGTTGCTGTACAAACACATTTATATATGTGGCCACTCAGTCCGAGTTCAGAGAGCAGTTAAAGAGCGCGGTGAAATATGCAGTTACATCAATTATTAAATTAATTCATAAACAAAGCAACTGAGACCAGCTTAAAGATCAAGTGGTTAATGGACAAGAGGTGACCGCTGGAGATCAAGAAGAAAATGGCCTGCAGGAGTAAAGACAAAAACTAGAGCTGTTCGTGGCGGGAAGAGGGGGTCCAGAGCAAGAGGATCGGTAGTAAATTAGCAGAAGTCAAAAAAAGAATATTGAGCATAGAGCAAAGGGAAAGAGATGACCTTCGTAAAGGGGTCAGGAGGAGAGTGATTGCAATCCATTAAGGAACTGATGTGAAAGAAGCTTAAACTGGATATGACACCGATCATTAAACAAGAGCCATGCAGTTTAATCAGATTGCTAACTGACTTGATCAATTAAATACATCTGCAGTAGAAAACATTTATAATTAAAAGCAACGTTGTTTTTTCCTGATATTGCATTAGACACAACGCTGGCACCCTGGGAAAGTTGAGGTGAATTGTTTACGGCAGTTGGCATTATTGATAAGAAGAGGAAAGATTGATGTACAATTGCTTTGTATCTACAAGGATGTGTTGTTTGTTCAAACAATGAAATGTTAACTCTTGGAGCCGAGGAAATAAGAGATGGACATGCATTTAGCATACTTCAGTCTAATTGCAGAGGTGCGGTGTCAGCAGATGAACCTCATGTTAAACTAATGGAAGCGTTAATTCAAAGGATATCATAATAATGATTTGGAAGCCCAAAAGATGGAAACTCGGAGTCTTTGCTGGTACAGTTTACAATGGTGTCTGTAGATTAATTATTCTGAAACACAGTTCCACGTAATGTCAATTCAGAGACTGGAGAACAAAGGGATCACCTGTGCTGGCAACATTCAATGAATCCTGGCCTTGAAGGATAAGAAACTTGCATGCTGTCTTCAGTGCTTTTTTGTTAAGTATTTATAACATCTTGCTTAATAAATTATACTGGATTCATAAGTAGCCGTTATTTGCAACTTGTTAGGTCAGGCACAACTGAGGACACCATTGTAATACATTGAAAATTCAGAACCGCGAATTTTTAAATAAAAGTGTTTAAGCCTCAAAACCCCAAAACATACAATGGTGTAACTTGGGGCCAGACGTTGAAAAAGGCGAAACCGAAATGATTGGCTGTGAAGTTGAGTGGAATCTTGCTCTGATTAGTCTGACCAACTTTTTTCATTCAAGGAAGGGAATCCATAAGGGGAACAACCAGACATAGATCCGCAAGACCGGAGAATAAGATGAATTACGAGGTAAAAGATTGGCCAAAAACATGGAACGAATATCAGTAGAAAAGATGAATAACTTAGTATTTTAACCTTCCAAGAACCATGGAATCATAGAAACATAAAATGTTTAAGGCACAGAAAGAGGCCACTTTGACCCATCGTTTCTGTGCCAGCCGAAAAAAGGATCCACCTATTCCAATCCCACCTTCCAACATTTAGTTCTTAGCCCTGCAGATTATGGCATCTGAGGTGCATATCAAGACTCCTTTTCAATGAGTCGAGAGTCTCTGCCTCAACTACTCTTTCAAGCAGTGAGGTCCAGATCACTACCACCCTCTGGGTGAAAAACGTTTTTCGTCATCTACCCTCTATTCTTCCAGCAATCAGTTTGAAACTGTGCCCCCTCGTCACTGAGCTCTCTGATATGGCGAATAGATTCTTCACCTCCACTCGATCTAGGCTTCTCAAGATGTTGTACATTTCAATCAGATCTCCCCTCACCCTTCTCTGTTCAAAGGAGAATAACCCGAGCCTCTCCAATATTTCCTCCTACTTGCATTTTTCCAGTCCTGGCAACATCCTCGTAAATCTCCTCTGTCCCCTCTCTAGTGCAATTACATCCTTTCTGGAATGAGGTGACCAGAACTGCACACAGTACTCAAGTTGTGGCCTAACCAATGAGTTATACAGTTCCAGCATAACCTCCCTGCTCTTATATTCTATACCACAGCGAATAAAGGAAAAGATTCCATATGCCTTCTGAACCACCTTATCGACCTGTCCTGCTACTTTCAGGGATCTGTGGACATTGACGCCAAGGCCCCTCACTCCCTCTACACTTCTCAGTGATTTATCATTTAAAGTGTACTCCTTTGTCTTGTTTGACCTCCCAAAATGCATCACCTCGTATTTCTCCGGCTGGAATTCCATTTGTAACTTTTGTGCCCATGTGACCAGACCATCAATATCTTCCTGCAATCTACAGCTATCCTCCTTGCTATCCACAAAACAGCCAATCTTCGTCTGGTCTGCAAACTTCGTGATCATGAGGTCTACATTTACATCCAAATCGTTAAGATATTCCACAAAAAGCAGTGGACCAGTATTGAGCTCCCCGGAATACCACTGGAAATAGCCCTCCTGTCATTGCGACACCAATCAACAATTACCATTTGTTTCCTGCCACAAAGCCAATTTTGAATCCACCTCGGATTTGGTGATAATTACTGTTCCTGAATTACCACGTGTATCTGGACAGAAGGAACTTATCTGGCTCCAAGCCAAATGGACCTTGTGTTCTTTGTTTCTCTAAATAAGTGGACCATATGGTCACAAAGATCAATCAACACCAGCAGCTTAAGACTTCTGCAACATTTATGACAGCATGGTAATATTTTGATCTGAAGGTTTGGCCTTATTTTTTTTTAAAGTCAGGAATTGCCATTAATTCATTCATACATTTGTTTCGATTTGTTATCTTTCTGGAGAACGTCTTTGTAATTATTTGCAGATAGCTCGCATAACAACTGTAGACATTAGTGTCTCTGATAAATTCATCTGAAACAACGAAACATGGAAATGATTGTTTAAGACATTTAAATCAATAATAAATTAATTAATATGAGTTGCTATTCCAAGCACTCGAAAGGAAATCTCCCTGAGTTTAAAGGGATATACACATACGTAATTTTCAAAAAAGTTAATGGGAATACTGTCTAGGTGGTAGCTGAGTATTAAGGAAAGCCTCCTTTTAAGATAATTAAATGAAAGATATTATCAACTGATGACAGCATTATTTGAATTTGGGTAACTTAGTTGAAAAAATAATCCGTATGATTCGGTACATTTCCGATCAACAGTAAAGGGGTATCTGAGGTAAATAATAAGCCAGCGTGCATAATCTATTGTTTTAATTGTATGTACTTACATGATAATAGTTTAGGAATTAACAGCACACCTGTAAAAGAATAATGACTGTCATCGAGTAAGGTGATCAGCAGGTGGGGTGACAGTCTTCAATCTGAAGGGTGTCAATGAAGTTTTAACAGATTCTTCATCGTGATTAGTCACTTCGGGTTATGATATTTTAGAGGGTAAGAACATGCAAAATTTGTGCAGATCACAGCACTCATGAGCTAGAGAACAGAAAGAGTGGTCAACAACAATAATCAGATTAAGGAGGAGGCAGATTTTGTCCAGTGCGGAATTGGAGGTTCTTGGAATGGTGTTTTAAAATGACTAACGTTACTTAATCCTCATAATAATTAATCAGTGGACTCATTAAGAAAGAAATTAGTCAATTTCATACTTTGTGAATGATAACATGATTAGTAACTGGTTTGTAACTTTTCCTTGGATTCACAATTAAACATCCATCTACAATATCAATGTGTTTTAGGTGGGGTAAAATCAGTTGAGCTGCGTTTATCTTTAAATAGGCAACTATTTTGTTGCAACTTGCAATAAGACATTTGAGTTATAAGATAATCCAGTTTCTGTTTTAACCTAACTTACATCATGCAAATAAGAGAGAAAATATTTGAGCTTGACCACTGGGATTTAGAAGTGCAACAACAGCTGAGACAAAGACAAAGGAATGATTATTGGAGGAATCAAATGAACAGACAAACAATACATGGCAAAGCCTGGAATAAAATGGAATTTCGATTCTTGAAAGAAAAAATAATCATTTTAAATATTGTATTGGATAACAAAGTTTCTTCAATGCTCAACAGTGGGTGCAAAACAGTTGTTAGAGAATAAATCTCAGTATCTGGTTTGGAAAGTAAAGGTAAAGGGAAAGTTCTAAAGTTTTTTTTTAATATTGTAGGTCGTTTCTTTTAGTGACCCAAGGTCCTTTGTGTAAATAATCTAATTGTTGGGTAATTTAAGGGTATAAATTAAGGGTAACTTATGGCAGGGCAGCTCGGCAACCTGGAGTGCTCCTCTTGAGCGATATGGGAAGTCAGGGACACTTCCAGTGTCCAGGGTGAAGACGTGTGCAGGAGGTGTCTCCAGCTGCAGCAACTCGAAATCCGCGTTTCGGATATTGAGCGGCAGTAGCGGACACTGTGGAGCATCTGCGAGGTTGATCTCATCCTGGATAGCACGTACAGGGAGGTGGTCACACTGCAGGTTAAGACTGCTAATGTAGAAAGGGAATTGGGTGACCCCCACATGCAGAGCAGAAGAACTAGGCAGATAGTGCAGGTGTCCCTTTGGTCCATTTCTAATTCTAACAGATGTTCCACTTTGGATACTGTTGGAGGAGATAGCTTCTCAGAGGAACGCGGCAAAAGCCAGGTCCGTGGCACCACCGGCAGCTCAGCTGCACAGCAGGGCAGGAAAAAGAGTGGGGGAATTATTGTGATGGGGGCTTCTATCGTAAGGGGTACAGACACGCGTTTATGTGTCCGCATAAGTGACGCCAGGATGGTATGTTGCTTGCCTGGTGCGAGGGCCAAGGATCTCACGGAACGGCTGCAAGACATTCTGAAGGGGGAGGGTGAAAAGTCAAAGGTGGTGGTTCTCATTGCTACCAGCGACATAAGTAGAAAGAGGGATGAGGTGATGCAACAAGTATTTAGGGTGCTAAGTAGCAAATTGAAAAGCAGGACCGCAAACGTTCTAATCTCTGGATTACTCCCAGTGCCACGTGCTAGTGAGTAGAGGAATAAGAGGATAGAGCATATGAATGCATGGCAGGAGGAAGGGCGTTAGTGTTCTGGACCACTGGGTCTGTTTCTGGCAAAGGTGGGACCTGTACAAGTTCGATGGGTTGCACCTGAACTGCAATGGGACCAACATCCTTGCTGGGAGTTTTGCTCGTGACGTTCGGGCGTGGGAGCGGTTAAACTAATTTGGCAGGTGGATGGGATACAGAGTGGAGGTACAGTAGGGGTGACATACAGTCGGATATAGACGAGAAACTGAGTGAGACTGGAAGGCTCAGCAAATATAGACCAGAACCCTTGACTGGTTCCCTTAGACATGAATCAATGAGTCATTCCAAGGCTGGCTGGAGGGTTTAGGGGAGACCAGAGAGAACCACGACCTTGTCAGCACTTTGCAAACAGAAAACCAACATTGCATTGGCAGTGATATTAATAAAACCCTTAGGAAGACAGAAGGAGGCCATTCGGCCCCTGGAACATGTCCCACCCATTCAATCAGGTCATGGCTGATTTGCTTCTTGTCCACATCAAGCTGTCTCGGCTCCGTAAATATTAATACCCTTTCCTAACAAATCTTTAACAATAATCAGGAATTAATGCCACTGCCTGTTAACACTCGGGAATTCCTTTTCACAACCTCTCTGCCTCTCTACCTCTCATTCCTGCTTAAAGACATTCCTTAAAACTAACCTTTTTGACCAAGAGTTTGGTCATCAGCCTTAATCTCTCCTTATGTGTGTTTGGTGTCAGATTTTGTTTTATAATGCACCCTGCATAGTATCTTTGGGACATTTAATACTGGCCTTCTCCCTCACCACATCTCTATGTCTCGCTCTCTCTCTCTCTCCTCGCCTCGAAGGCAAGTATATCCTTCCTGAACACCAACATTTAACAGTTTCTCACCATCAGAAAAATGTTCTGTGTTTCTATTCTTCCTGCCGAAGTGAAGAACCTCACATTTCTCCACATGATATTCCAGCTTCCAATATCTTGCCCACTCACTTCACCTTTCAATCTTCCTTTGCAGTCTCTTCGTGCCCTCGTCACAGCTTACTGTCCCACCAACCTTTGCATCATCAGCCCATATAAACCCAACATCGGCAGCATTTGAGAGAGGCACTTTTGTTCTGACAAGTATAATGATACAACTGGTTGATATTTTGTGCAGGATATTTCGGTATATTCATCGGAGTTGTTAAGATGAAAGCTCTTTATTAAGAGATTATTGGAACATAGGAAGTTCGGAACAGGATTAGGCCATTCAGCTCCTCCAGCCTGTCTCACCATTCAATGAGATCATGGCTGATCCGCAGCCTAACTCCATATACGTGCCTTAGGCCCATATCCCTTAATATATTTGTTTAACAAAAATGTATCTCAAATTTAAAGCCAACAACTGTTCTGGATTCAACCGCTGTTTGTGGGAGAGAGTTCCAAGCCACTACCACCCTTTGCGTGAAGAAGGGCTTCCTAACATCTCCCCTGAATGGACTGGCCCTACTTTTTAGACTATGTCCCCTCGTTTTGGAATCTTCGAACAGTGGAATTAGTTTATCTTTATCTAGCCTGTCTTTTCCTGTGAATATCTTGAAGACTTCGATCAGATTACCCCTTAACCTTCTAAATTCGAGCGAGAAAAGGCCTAATTTGTGTAATCTCCCCTCGTAACTTAATCCCTGTAGTCCAGGTGTCCTTGTAGTAAAACTACATTTCACTCCCTCTAAGGCCAATATATCCTTCCTCAGGTGTGGTGCCCAGAGCTGCTCACAGTATTCCAAGTGGGGTCTAACCAGGGTTTTGTACAGCTGCAGCATAACTTCTGTGTCTTTATTCTCCAGTCTTCTCGATATAAAGGCTGGCATTCCATTAGCCTTTTTGAATAATTTCTGCACTTGCTTGCAGCATTTTAAACATATATGCACCTGAACCCCCAAGTCTCTTCCGTGACCTTTTGGTCAGCTATGTGACCTGGTCCAATCTGCACCTTCTCCTTTGTTATCTCTTGCCCAACCCCCACCTCACTTGTTTATAATCTGTGACTTTTCTAATATTTGTCAGTTCCGAAGAAGGGTCACTGACCCGAAACGTTAACTCTGCTTCTCTTTCCACAGATGCTGCCAGACCTGCTGAGTGAATCCAGCATTTCTTGTTCCAGCATCCGCAGTATTTTGCTTTTATTTTAGTGTTTAATTCACTGCCACTTCTCTTCCAGGAATGCCTACCTTGAAGAAGTTCTGCTCTTCTCTCCGACGGGATTTTCGTTTGTCTCTTTTACCTTGTTCACCCTCATTGCTTTCTGTTTCCCTCCTGGTGTTTGATAAGGTATCTACCAAAACCCGTTTTCACAGCCACATCTCCTTCCTCAGTGACTGTCTCCGGCTCCGACTGATTCCACGTGGATTCCAACTGCAGTTTCACCCATCATGCTTTGAAACCACCCAGGATCACAGGTATCTCCGAGAAATACAACGTTCCTCGGACTGCTACTCTCGCCGCATCCTGAGATCCACACTCAGTGCTATGCGCCGCCATATGCACACACTGGACCTCTCTCTCCAGCAGCACCGTCTCACCTTATCTCAAATTTGTTCTACTCCGCAGTTTCATCTCATCTTACGTCTCATCCGACGCATTAACAAAAAACTTTTTTTCTTCCTTTCAGGTGTTAAGGAACGCAAGCTCCAGCAGCTGATGGGGACTAATGCCCCTCCAGATCCTCCTTCCGCTTCACTTCCCTCTGACCCTACCCCTTCTGATCTGACCCCTTGCCGTGTATTCACTATACCCTCTGACCTCCCCCTCTCTGATGCTGAGCGTTCTGTACTCAGCAAAGGTCTCAGTTTTATTCACTTACACCCCCACCTCAATGAATTTCGCGCTCGGCATGACGTTGAGCTCTTCTTCCTTCGCCTCCGCCTCCGGGCTCACTTCTTCGACCAGGAGTCCTCCCCCCGACCAGCAGACCCATTCACCCGCCTCCAGCATTCTCCCTCTACCTGGACCCCTCACCCTGGCCTCTTACCCGCTCTTGATCTCTTCATTGAAAACTGTCGGCGAGACATTGGTCGTCTCAATTTCTCTGCCCCCCTCAATCACTCTAACCTGTCCCCCTCTGAACTTGAGGCACTCCGTTCTCTCAGGTCTAACCCCGACATGGTCATCAAACCTGCAGACAAGGGTGGTGCTGTTGTTGTGTGGCGTACCGACCTCTACCTTGCAGAAGCTCAACGCCAACTCGCAGACACCTCTTCCGACCTCCCTCTGGACCATGACCCCACCACCGAACATCAAGCCACCGTCCAAAGGACTGTCACTGACCTCATCTCCTCTGGAGATCTTCCCTCTACAGCTTCCAACCTCATAGTCCCGCAACCCAGGACAGCCCGCTTCTACCTCCTTCCCAAAATCCACAAACAGGACTGTCCCGGCAGACCCATTGTGTCAGCCTGCTCCTGCCCAACTGAACTTATTTCTTCCTATCTAGACTCTCTCTTTTCTCCGCTGGTCCAGTCTCTTCCCACCTACATCCGTGACTCTTCTGACGCCCTACGTCATTTTGACAATTTCCAGTTTCCTGGTCCCAACCGCCTCCTCTTCACTATGGACGTCCAATCGCTCTGCACCTCCATCCCCCACCAGGATGGTTTGAGGGCTCTCCGCTTCTTCCTGGAACAGAGGCCCAACCAGTCCCCATCCACCAACAACCTCCTCCGCCTGGCTGAACTTGTTCTCACATTGAACAACTTCTCCTTCAACTCCATGCATTTCCTTCAAGTAAAAGGTGTCGCTATGGGTACCCGCATGGGTCCTAGTTATGCCTGTCTTTTTGTGGGATATGTCAAGCATTCTTTGTTCCAGTCCTACTCAGGCCCCCTCCCCCAACTCTTTTTCCGGTACATTGATGACTGTATCGGTGCCGTTTCCTGCTCCCGCCCCGAACTAGAAAACTTTATCAACTTTGCTTCCAATTTCCACCTTTCTCTCACCTTTACATGGTCCATCTCTGACACTTCCCTTCCCTTCCTCGACTTCTCTGTCTCCATCTCTGGGGATAGGTTGTCTACCAATATCCATTATAAGCCCACTGACTCCCACAGCTACCTCGACTACACTTCTTCACACCCTACCTCCTGTAAGGACTTCATTCCATTCTCCCAGTTTCTCCATCTCCGATGATGCTACCTTCCATGACGGTGCTTCTGATATGACCTCCTTTTTCCTCAACCGAGGATTTCCCCCCACTGTGGTTGACAGGGCCCTCAACCGTGTCCGACCCATTCCCCGCACCTCTACCCTCACCCCTTCCCCTCCCTCCCAGAACCGTGACAGGGTTCCCCCTGTCCTCACTTTTCATCCCACCAGCCTCCATATCCAAAGGATCATCCTCCGCCATTTTCGCCACCTCCAGCGTGATGCCACTACCAGTCGCATCTTCCCCTCCCTTCCCCTGTCAGCATTCCGAAGGGATCGTTCCCTCCGTGACACCCTGGTCCACTCCTCCATTACCCCCACAACCTCGTCCCCGTCCCAGGGCACCTTCCCTTGCAATCGCAGGAGGTGCAATACCTGCCCCTTTACCTCCTCTCTCCTCACTATCCCAGGCCCCAAACACTCCTTTCAGGTGAAGCAGCGATTTACTTGTACTTTTGTCAATGTAGTATACTGTATTCGCTGCTCACAGTGTGGTCTCCTCTACATTGGGGGGACCAAGCGCAGACTGGGTGACCGCTTTGCGGAACATCTCCGCTCAGTCCGCAAGCAGCACCCTGAGCTTCCGGTTGCTTGCCATTTCAACACTCCCCCCTGCTCTCATGCTCACATCTCTGTCCTGGGATTGCTGCAGTGTTCCAGTGAACATCAACGCAAGCTCGAGGAACAGCATCTCATCTACCGATTAGGCACACTACAGCCTGCCAGTCTGAACATTGAGTTCAATAATTTCAGAGCATGACAGCCCCCCACTTTACTTTCATTTTTAGTTATTTTTTCTTCCTTTTTTTTTGGTCATTTTTAGTCATTTTTAGTTATTTTTTCTTCCTTTTTTTGCATTCCTTTTTACATTTTTTGCATTTATTTCATTTCATCTTAGTTTGTTCAGTTTGCTTACCCACTGTTTTTTTCAGGTTGTTTTTCTTCAGGTTTGCACTTGCTGATGTTCTATATTCAGTATATTCACACCTAATCTGTACTAATGCTTTGTCTTTCAAAACGCCATTAACATATTGTTTGCCTTTGCTCTGTGACCTTTTGGTCAGCTATGTGGCCTGGTCCAATCTGCACCTTCTCCTTTGTTATCTCTTGCCCAACCCCCACCTCACTTGTTTATAATCTGTGACTTTTCTAATATTTGTCAGTTCCGAAGAAGGGTCACTGACCCGAAACGTTAACTCTGCTTCTCTTTCCACAGATGCTGCCAGACCTGCTGAGTGAATCCAGCATTTCTTGTTTTTGTTTTGCCCCAAGTCTCTTTGGTCATCCACTGTACTTAACCTCTTTCCATTTAGAAGTACCCTGCGCGATACTTTTTTGGTCCAAAATGGATAACCTCATACTTGCCCACATTGAAATCCATCCGCCACAGTTTTTTTTCCATTCACCTAGTCTGTCTATATCTCCTTGTAACTTTATGCTATCATCTAGACATTCTACAATGCCGCCTAATTTCGCATCATCAGCAAATTTGAATATATGACTTACAATGCCATCATCCAAGTCGTTAATGAAAAATGTGAATAATTGAAGCCCCAACACAGATCCCTGTTGGACACCACTAGTTACATCCTGCCAATGGGAATACTTACCCATTATCCCCACTCTCTGTCACCGACCACTCAACCAACTTCCTAACCATGTCAGTAATTTGCCCTCAACTCCCTGGGTGTCTACCTTAATTAACAGTCTCTTATGTGGGACTTTATCAAATGCCTTCTGGAAAGTCCATAGAAATAACATCCATCGACATTCAGCTGTCCAGTCCCTTAGTCACCTCTTTAAAAAAAAGTGTCAATGAGATTTGTCAGGCATGATCTCCCGTCATGAATCCACGTTGGCTGTCTCAGATTAACTGAAATTATTCTCGGCGTCCAGTCACGGTATCCTTGATTATAGACTCCAGCAACTTGCCCACCACAGATGTCAGGCTAACTCATCTGTAATTTCCTTGGTTTCCTCTTACACTCTTCTTCAAAAATGGAGTGATATGTCCAACTTTCCAGCCCAGAGGGACCACTCCTGAATCTGGGGAACTCTGAAAGACTATAGTTAGGGTATCTACAATGTGCTCACCTACTTCCTTTAACACCATCGCATGGAAACCATCAGTATCTGGAGATTTCTCACTGTTCAGTTGCATTAATTTCTTTGTTACTGATGTTTTACTGAACGTTAATTGTATTAAATCCCTTGCACCTATCGGCTATTAATTTTTCGGGATTGCCGGTAAGTTATCCTCCTTTTCAACTGTAAATACTGAGGAAAAGTAATTGTTCAACATGTCTGCCATTTCCCCATTATCAATGACAATATCTCCATTTTCAGCTTTTAGTGGACCTACATTGCTCTTGACCACCCGCTTTCCTTTCATGTAACTATAAAATTTCTTCTTATTGATTTTGATGTCCCTTGAAAGTTTCATTTCATAATCTCTTTCAGTAACTCCTTTAAGCTGCTTTGTGACCCTTTGCTGATCTTTGTATTTATCCAATTCGGCCGGATCTGTGTTGTGTTTTGCATTTTTGTAAGCCCTTGCTTTTCCGTTTGCACTGTCCCTAATCTCTTTGGTTGTTCATGGCTGTTTTTTCTGTGAAGTGGAGCTTTTTCCTCTCAGGGTTATATACTCGCTCTGTATTGCGTGAAATGTTTCTTTCAATAACTCCACTGTTATTCAGTTGTTTGACCCATGAAGAGATATTCCCAGTTTACTGTGGAAAGTCTGTCTAATCCTGGGAAAGTCAGCCTTACCCAAGTCTAAAATTCTAGCAGCTGATTCGTGCATTTCACTTTCAAACGATACCTTGATTTCAATCATGTTGTGACCACTAATTGATAAATATTCACACCTGTTAGGCTGCTAATTAAATTTGGCTCCTTACTCATAACTAAATCTAATATTGCCTCTCCCCTTGTTACATCTAGGACACATGGCTGTCGGAAGCTATCCCAGACACATTCACAAAATTCACTACCTTTCTGACAGATGCTAGTCTGCCTCTCCCAATCTTTGTGCAAGTTAAAATCACACATTAATACGACTTTGCCTTTGTTACACACTTGCCTAATTTGTGCATTTATACAATCTGACACCTCAGAACTGCGACAAGGTAGTCTTTGCACAAAACGTCTTCCAGGTTTAGATCGTTTTCTGTTCCTCAGTTCCACCCATAAAGTCACCATTGGATGAAAGAGTCTCCTTCGGTGTCCTGTCCCACACACAGACAAACCCACATACAGACAGAAAGACAGTCAAATACACACAGGCAGACTGACATGTCCAGATAAACACACACACACATAGAAATCCACAGCCAGACACAGCCATTCCCACTGACCAAGAGAGAGAGAGTGAGAGAGAGAGAACGAACCCACACAGAGACACATATATTCACATTGACCAACTTGGACAGATAAACACAAACACCTCCCTCTGTGTAAAAAATGTTTTTACAAGCATCAAAATCTCTCTTTTCGCCTTTTATATTTCACGCTCGGGGTTTCAATGGATTGTCAATTTGATTTCACAGGGAGCAAGATAATTTTTGCTTTCTTTTTCTTGTCTTTGGTGTAAGGGGGTCATGTGTCAGTCATGGAGACTGACAGTCTGTAACCCGTGACCCAGCGCTGTGACACCGAGTGGGATGGGGGGAGGGGGCAACATGGAGAGGGTCAGTCCCAACCTCTTAAAGGGACCCTGCACCACCAGAACTGCTCCTTCGGTTTAAACCTTCGAGTGAGTCAGCAGGTGTTTGAACAAGGATGGGAACAAAGTGAAATTGAATCTTCCAATATTTATTTATTCAGCGATGTTAATAAACACCAAATATCTGTCAAGCCCAAATTCACACAAGTAAAATTGTGAATTAATAATGATCATTTTAAAGGAGAAACTGTTGTTAATTAATTCCATTTCATTTGCTAAACATTATCATCATAACCTTGTTTAGTTCAGGATGTAATATTAAAAAGCCCTTAGGAAGAGAGGAAGAGGCTGCACGGTCCCTCGAGCCCATCCTTTCTCTTTGAGACATTTTATTCTTCACCCTCTCCCTTACTGTGTGTGTCTCTCGGTCCCTCAGCCATTCTCTCTTTCCTCCTTACCCGTCTCTTTCCCTCCCTCACCGTCAGTAGGACATTTCTAGAAGGTTTCTTTCCAGGCGACGTTGAAGATCAGTCTGATAGGCTTTCCAAGAGAAATATGACAGCAGGGGTTTCTGGCAGGCCTTTCAGTCGGAATGCAACCTCAATTTATGGATCTCTTACATTCGCTTCAAAGTACATCTCAAAGACATGGAACAGGGTGCTGATTGTGACTGCTTGCTTGGCTGGTTTCTCCAGCTGCCTTCAAAACAGTTAACACCCCGAAAACACCGTCCAAAGCGAAACCAAAAGCAATATCTCAATGGTCTAGCTCCAGATCCCCAGAAATCCTGACCTGTCAGTTCTCTGGACAAAATCTCCCCCAAGTCACAAAGCCTCTCCTGGGTATTTATCGGAAGACAGGTGGCTTCCAGTAAAGGTAGTTTTCAAATAGGAAAATGAAAAGTAAATCCATAGAATCATTTTCAATTTCCACAAATAATACAATGCTACAATTGCAAAATACACGAGTCCCCAAAACATTTTAACAAAAATGTAGAAGCGCCGTCAGAACACACACTTTAAAAAGTGCTTTCCTATTTTGCGAACGAGGTGAATAACCTCACAGATCCCCATTATTTTTCAGCTTCCACCTTGTTACCCATTCACTTAAACTGCCTACATCTTTTTTGTCTCAGCCTCACAGTATGCATTTGTACCTAGCTTTGTTTCGTCAGCAAATCTAGAAACATTGCACTCACTGTCTTTGTCTAAGTCCCGAATTTAGATGGTAAATAGCTGGAGCAGCAGCAATGATCATTGCGACACTCCACTAGTTACAGCCTGCCAATCTGAAAATGCCCCGTTTATCTCGACTCACGACTTCAGATTAAACAGAGGGCCCGGGTGGAACCAGCGCAGTGAATAGTCAGAAGATTAAACACAGGGCCAGAGGGAACCTGCAATGTGAATAATCAAAAATTTAAACACAGGACCCAGGGGAACCTGCAGAGTGAATTGTCAGACGTTGAAACACGGTGCCCAGGGAAACCTGCACGGTGAATATTTATACTATCAAAACACATGGCCCAGGGTGGTCATGCACAGTGAATGATCGCAATATTAAATACAGGGCCTGTCAGGATTCTACACTGTGAATAGTCGCAAGTTTAAACAAAGGGCTCGGGGGATCCGTCAGAGTGAATTGTCACAAGTTTAATCACAGTGCGTGATGAGGAAACCTGCACAATAAAAACCCACAAGTGTAAAAAACAAGGCCGAAGTGAACCTGAACAGTGAATAGTCACAAGTTTAAACTAAGATTTCGGGAGGAACGTGCACAGCGAATAGTCACATTTTTAAACACATGGCCCAGGGGGAACCTGCACAGTGAATAGTCCCAGATTTAGAGACAGTGCCCAGGGGAACATACAGAATGAATAGTCACAAGTTTAAAAACAGGGCCAAGGGGAATCTGAACAGTGAATATTCACAATATTAAGCACATGGCCCGGGGGGATCCTGCACACTGATTCGTGTCAAATTTCAACACAGGGCCCAGGTGGAACCTGCACGGTGAATAGTCACAATTCGAAATACAGGGCCCGGGACGATCCTTCACAGTGAATCGTCACATATTTCAACAGAGGGCCCGGGGGATCCTGCACAGTGATTTATGTCCAGTTTAAACACAGGGCCCTGGGGAACCTGCAAAGTTAGCAGTCATATGTTTAAACACAGGGCCAGGGGACTCCTGCACATGTGATTCCTGTCAAGTTTAAACACAGGGTCCGGGCGGGATCCTGCACAGTGAAGAGTCACGAGTTTAAACACAGGGCCCGGGGTATCCTGCACAGTGATTCCTGTCAAGTTTAAACACAGGGCCCGGGGGATCCTGCACATGTGATTCCTGTCAAGTTTAAACACAGTGCCCGGGCGGGATCCTGCACAGTGAAGAGTCACGAGTTTAAACACAGGGCCCGGGGGATCCTGCACATGTGATTCCTGTCAAGGTTAAACACTGGGCCCGGGGGATGCTGCACAGTGATTCATGTCAAGTTTAAACACAGGGCCCCGGGGGAGGGATCCTGAACAGTGATTCTTGTCAAGTTTAAACACAGGGCCCGGGGGTGGGGCGGTGGGTGGTGGGGGTGAGCATTCACAGTGATTCGTGTCAACTTTAAACACAGGGCCCAGGGGATCCTGCACAGTGATTCATGTCAAGTTAAAACACAGAGACGGGAAGCCTGCACAGTGAATAGTCACAGTTTAAACAAAGGGCCCTGGGCAACCTGCAAGGTTAGCAGTCATATGTTTAAATTTAGGGCCCGGGGGGAATCCAGCACAGTGAATAGTCACATGTTTAAACATAGCGTCCGGCGGATCCTGCACAGTTATTCGTATCAAGTTTAAACACAGCGCCCGGGGGATCCAGCACAGTGATTCTTGTCAAGCTTAAACACGGGGCCAGGGGATTTCTGCACAGTGATTCCTGTCAGGTTTAAACACAGGGCCCGGGGGAATCCTGCACAGTGAATAGTCAAGAGTTTAAACACCAAGCCCGGGGGATCCTGCAGAGTGATTCCTATCAGGTTTAAACACAGGGCCCAGGAGGATCCTGCACAGTGATTCATGTCAAGTTTAAACACAGGGCCCGGCGGGGAACATGCACAGTGATTCGTGTCAAATTTAAACACAGGGCCCAGGGGATCCTCCACAGTGAATTATGTCAAGTTAAAACACAGAGACGGGGAGTCTGCACAGTGAATAGCCACAGTTGAAACAAAGGGCCCTGGGCAACCTGCAAAGTTAGTCGTCATATGTTTAAATTTAGGGGCCGGGGGATCCAGCACAGTGAAGAGTTATGAGTTTAAACACAGGGCCCGGGGGATCCAGCACAGTGAATAGTCACATGTTTAAACATCGGGCCCGGCGGTACTGCACAGTGATTTGTATCAAGTTTAAACACAGCGCCCGGGGGATCCAGCACAGTGATCCTTGTCAAGCTTAAACACGGGGCCCGGTGGATTCTGCACAGTGATTCGTGTCATGTTTAAACACAGGGCCCGGGGGAATCCTGCACAATGAATAGTCACAAGTTTAAACACGAGGCCCGGGGGTTCCTACACAGAGATTCGTGTCAAGTTTAAACACAGGACCGGGGGAAAGCCACACAGTGAATAGTCGCAAGATTAAAGTCAGGACCCGGGGGGAAGCCGCACAGTGAATCGTGACGAGATTAAAAACGCAACCAGGGGTGTACCTGCACAGTGCTCTTACCATTCCCTCTCGTAAATATGATCGCCAAGAGTTGGGCTCTAATTCTGGTGGACTTGCTGGAGCGTTCCAGTTACACCAACTCTGGAAGTGAACAGTTTGCTTACAGTGGAGTTAAACCACTTTCTGCACTTTTCAAGGCATATGATGCCAAGAGGGCCAGAACTGCTGGTGTGGACTCCCTGTGCTGCTTCGGTAGCTCAGAAGGTTAGTACAGAAGACAACAGCACTGTGAAAAGTGAGCTGTCCAGGCCTTCGGGTGGGTGCCAGTTACCTCCCAAAGAATCAGGTTGATGACTTTTAAGAACAAAGTAAGTTGCATTAGCATCCAGCACCCAACCACCACTACTAAACAAACCACCCCCCGAACGTTTCTACACCCCCAGCATAAGTACAGTGTTCTAAGAGAACTGGGTGGCAGACGTGGGGTAACTGGGTACTGGTGATGTGGCTGTAATGGTGTGGACACTAACCCAAATGAGATACCCTCATATTGACCCAACAACCTTCGACACTGAGGAAACACACCATGCGATACAAGCCTTGCAACACAATAAGAGGGCATCCGTGGGCTTCAGATGCAAAATTGGCAGTCAATGCCGACATAGTTGAATAGCCGGCAACCACTCAGTTCGAAGACTCGCATATGAAGATCAGATACTTGGGCAAGCTAGTGGGGAACGACTAACACATGCAAAATTCGAATTCAGTGGAATTACAGGCATCAACAGAAGACACGTTCGGAGCAGCCATTGCACAGTACACCAGCTTGTATTTATACAGTAGCTTTAAGGTAGCAAATTGTCCCAAGGCACTTCACAGGAGCATTATCAAAGAAAAGATGGCACCAAGACAGGGGATATTTTGATCAAATGTCCAAAGGAGAGATTAGAACAAATGACCAAAAACTTGATCAAAGAGGAACGTTTTAAAGAGTGTATTAAAAGCAGGATAGAGAGTGAAGCAGTTTAAAGATGATATATCGGCTCATCGTTTCCATGCTGTTTCTTCACGGAGCTACAAAGTTATTCCCACTCCCCCACTCAATCCCCATAGCCCTGCAAGTTTATTTCCGTCACGTTACTGTACAATTTCAATTTGAAATCATTGGTTGTCTCTGCATTCACCATCCTTGTGGGCAGCAGAATCCAGATCATTACCACCCGCTGCATAAAAATGTTCTGAATAATATTTCACCTGTATCTCTTGCCCAAAGCCTTCAATCTGTGTCCTGTGGTCCTTGTACCATTAGTTGGTGGGGATGCTGGCCACCTCGAGGACTTCTGTGTTGGAGATACGGTCCTGCCACCTGATGCCAAGGATTCTCTGGAGGCAGCGAAGATGGAATGAATTGAAACATCGCTCTTGGCTGACATACGTTGTCCAGGCCTCGCTGCCGTAGAGCAGGGTACTGAGGACACAGGTTTGATACACTCGGACTTTTGTGTTCTGTGGTCTATATATATATATATATATATATATATGTATCGTGTTCAGATGAAAGTCTTTCGCTGAGCATGTTTGTTTAGTGGCTGTAATGAATGTCATTTTTCATAAGGCCCAATTAAATTTCTTTGCTATGAATCAGATTTTCAATGCAATCTCATTCTCGCAAAACGTCCAAGAGAGTATCAATTCAGGGACAGCCGTGTATCAGCCGCTTTATAGGGAGGGAGAGAATGGATCAACGTCTGAGAAGATTAGTTTGAAAGAGGATGATCTACGAGCTTCAATGTGTATAGTCAAACGACCATATACTGTCTTTTGAAATTAGGATATATCTTGCAGTTTTGGGTGTGCTGTATCCGACTCGCTGATGCTGGTGTTCCTGTGAGACTCGATGTCCAAATATTGATGTCTCCAGATTTTCTTAGAAATATAGACGGTTCTGGGATTGTGTATCGATATTTCCGGGTATTCCATGGAATTGACAGTAATTGAACAGGATCTTTGGGAGTCTGCTTGTATCTTTTTTTTTGGAATTACAATTAGAACGTTACAGCGCAGTACAGGCCATTCGGCCCTCGATGTTGCGCCGACCTGTGAAACCATCTGACCTACACTATTCCATTTGCATCCATATCTCTATCCAATGACCACTTAAATGCCCTTAAAGTTGGCGAGTCTACTACTGTTGCAGGCAGGGCGTTCCACGCCCCTACTACTCTCTGAGTAAAGAAACTATCTCTGACATCTGCCCTATATCTATCACCCCTCAACTTAAAGCTATGTCCCCTCGTGTTTGCCATCACCATCCGAGGAAAAAGACTCTCACTATCCACCCTATCTAACCCTCTGATTATCTTATATGTCTCTATTAAGTCACCTCTCCTCCTCCTTCTCTCTAACGAAAACAACCTCAAGTCCCTCAGCCTTTCCTCCTAAGACCTTCCCTCCATACCAGGCAACATCCTAGTAAATCTCCTCTGCACCCTTTCCATAGCTTCCACATCCTTCCTATAATGCGGTGACCAGAACTGCACGCAATACTCCAGGTGCGGTCTCACCAGAGTTTTGTACAGCTGCAGCATGACCTCGTGGCTCCGAAACTCGATCCCCCTACCAATAAAAGCTAACACACCATATGCCTTCTTAACAGCCCTATTAACCTGGGTCGCAACTTTCAGGGATTTATGTACCTGGACACCAAGATCTCTCTGTTCATCTACACTACCAAGAATCTCCCCATTAGCCCAGTACTCTGCATTCCTGTTACTCCTTCCAAAGTGAATCACCTCACACTTTTCCGCATTAAACTCCATTTGCCATCTCTCAGCCCAGCTCTGCAGCCTATCTATGTCCCTCTGTACCCTACAACATCCTTTGGCACTATCCACAACTCCACCGACCTTAGTGTAATACGCAAATTTACTAACCCACCCTTCTACACCCTCTTCCAGGTCATTTATAAAAATGACAAACAGCAGTGGCCCCAAAACAGATCCGTGCGGTACACCAATAGTAACTATACTCCAGGATGAACATTTGCCATCAACCACCACCCTCTGTCTTCTTTCAGCTAGCCAGTTTCTGATCCAAAGCTCTAAATCACCTTCAACCCCATACTTCCGTATTTTCTTCAATAGCCTACCGTGGGGAACCTTATCAAACGCCTTACTGAAATCCATATACACCACATCCACTGCTTTACCCTCATCCACCTGTTTGGTCACCTTCTCAAAAAATCAATAAGGTTTGTGAGGCACGACCTTCCCTTCACAAAACCGTGCTGACTATCGCTAATTAACTTATTCTTTTCACGATGATTATAAATCCTGTCTCTTATAACCTTTTCCAACATTTTACCCACAACCGAAGTAAGGCTCACAGGTCTATAATTACCAGGGCTGTCTCTACTTTTGTTCTTGAACAAGGGGACAACATTTGCTATCCTCCAGTCTTCCGGCACTATTCCTGTCGACAATGACGACATAAAGATCAAGATCAAAGGCTCTGCAATCTCCTCCCTCGCTTCCCAGAGAATCCTAGGATAAATCCCATCTGGCCCAGGGGACTTATCTATTTTCACACTGTCCAAAATTGCTAACACATCCTCCTTGTGAACCTCAATCCCATCTAGCCTAGTAGCCTGAATCTCAGTATTCTTCTCGGCAACATTTTCTTTCTCTACTGTAAATAATGACGGAAAATATTCATTTAACGCTTCCCCTATCTCCTCTGATTCCACACACAACTTCCCACTACTATCCTTGATTGGTCCTAAGCTGACTCTGGTCACTCTTTTATTACTGATATATCTATCGAAAGCCTTTGGATTTTCCATGATCCTATCCGCCCATGACTTATCGTGTCCTCTCCTTTCTAAACTTAGCTCTCCCTTTAGATCCTTCCTGGCTAGCTTGTAACTCTGGGGGGTCAGTGTGAATGTCAATGAATTTACAGATCAGGCATCTGTCTGCATTTGTCGAACCCATTCCCACACTTCGGCCTCACTCCTACCCCTGCCTCCCAGAACAGTTTCAGTGATCTCCTTGCCTTCACTTTCCACCCCAGCAGCTTCCACATCCAAGATTTCTTCTTCCCCCATTTCCGCCACATCCAGCGTGATGCGACCAATCAAAGACATCATCCCCTCCGCTTCATGTCAGCGTTCTTAACGGACCATTCCCTCTGCGACACGATGGTCCACTCCTCCATCGCCCACCAACTTGTTCCTTTTGCATGGCACTGTCCCATGCAATTACAGGACGTGTAATACCATTGACCTCCTCTCTCCTCATCATCCAAGGCTACAAGCAATTTTTCCAGGTGAAGAAACGATTTACTTGTACTTCTTTCAATTTAGAATACAGATACGACAAGAGTTGATTCAGTCTCACTACTCCACAGGTCACAACTTATTCTTAAAGTTTTCCAGCTACCAGAAAAATACCCACTTTAAACACTTTATTTGCACCCCCCTCCCCCACCCCCACCGCAGAATAAAGCATACCAAGCCAGATTTCTTTAAACAACAATTTTCAGAAACTAAATCTTTAGCAATAATGAAACAAATCTATAAATGAAAAGATTTTATAACTTCTTATTCTTCCTATCTCTTATGCGCACACAAATATACATGGAAACACCGGTTAACCGGGGGAAAAGGCTTTTCTCTTTCCAACTGTTTCCTGAGAATAATAAAATAACTTGGTCATAATATTCTGGTCACATATTCCCGGGTCGGTGAGATGTCCCAGAGTCCAATAGTCGGATGCCACTTGAAATCTCTACAGTCGGGTTCAATGAACAGTTTCTGATGGTTTGGAGTTCAAGGCATTTCGTATGCAGCAGGCGTCACACAGATCTTTCAGCAAAGGATGTAGCAACGGGCCTACTTGGATTTTGAAGCAGCTGTCTAGCAATATAAGCTTTCTTGAGCTATCTGGGTTTTCTAAAATATAACTGGCAACAGGAATCAGTCTTGAGGCAGAGATTTTTCAGCGACTGGAGGCAATATGATTCTGTTCCTTTAACAATGCAGGGCTTCCTTTCTGAAAAGTAGTTTTCCACCACAGAATGTAGCAACTTCTCTTTTCCTCGGTCTTTTCTCTCTCCAGGGCTCTTTTCCCCTCTCCAAGCAGACCACAACCACACCGCAAATGAAGGATTTTTTTTTCCAAGAGAGGAAAATCTTACTTTTTCAGATAGTAGCTCTTTTCCTTGTCTGCAAACATAGGTCCCAGCCTGTTCGCTGCAATGCTGCTCAGTTCACTGATCTCTCACAGTGCAAAGTGAAACTAAAACCCGAACAATAAGTCAGGTGACATTCATGAATATTCCTGTAATTTGCCTGTTGAGCTGCTTGGCAATAGGTGCCGGAAATCTGAACTCAGTTCCAACACCAAGTTGCAGCATGTTCACAGAAATTCCTTTTGCTCAAACATTTAACATCACACAGAATTCTTAGCGTTCAATACAAAAAAATTAATGGTCTTGTGACATTATTGTATTTGCTGCTTGACTCCGAGCTTCCTATTACTTGCCATTTTAATTCACCACCCTGCTCTCACACCCACATTTCTATCCTTGGCCTCCTGCAGTGTTCCAGTGAAGCTCAACACAAGCTCGAAGAAAGCACCTCGTCTTCTGATTAGACACTCTACAACCTTCTGGACTCAACATCGAGTTCAACGGTCTCAGTTCATGACTGCCATTAGTTGTTTAAAAGTTTATTTGATTTCATTTTATTTTTAACCATGTGTCAGTTTGGCGTGCTTTTGCTTTTGGACAGAGCTTATCATTGCACTGCAATTAATACCCTCTCTGGATAATACTAATTCTTTCTACTACAACTCTGAGCACTCCCTTTTCCTTTTATTCCGTGTTATCTCTGTTATTTCACACATCTGGAATTAAAAGTTAGTCTAATGGTGACCGTGAACCGATTGTCGATTGTGTAAAAAATCCATCTGGTTCACTCAAGTCCTTTACGAAAGGAAATCTGCTCTCCTTACCCGGTCTGGCCTACAGTAGACTCCAGACCCACAGCAATGTGGTTGACTCATAAAATGTCCTCTGAGCTCGTCTAGCAAGCCACTCAGTTGTAGCAAACCACTAACAAGCCGAAGGAATGGAATGAATCCAGAAGAACCATCCAACATTGACCTCGGCTCTGGAAACACGCCCTGTCGACTCTGCAACATCCTCCTTCGTATCATCTGGGGGCATGTGCCAAAATTGGAAGGGATGTCCCGCAGGCTCTGCAAGCAACAGCCTGACTTGGTCATACTTATGGAATCATACATAACGGACAATGTCGCAGACACCACTATCATCATCCCCTGATATGTCTTGTCACACTGCAAGGCCATGTCCACCGACTCTGGTGGCGTAGCGGTACACAGTCAGGATGAAGTTGCCTTGGAAGCCCTCAACATTGACTCTGGACCCCATGAAGTCTCATTGCATCAGATCAAACATGGACAAGGAAACCTCCCGCTGATTGCCACCACGCCTGCATGCCCCCTCCCCCACGCCTTGGCTGAAGAATCAGTGCTTATCCATATTGAATACCAATTGGACAAAACGCTTAGCGCAGCAAGGGCATAATATGTACTCTGGGTGGGAGACTTCAATGGCCATCAGCAAGAGTGGCTAGGTAGTACCACTGCTGACCAAGCTGGCTGAGTCCTAAAGGGCACAACATCGAGACTGCGACTGTGGCAGCGACTGAGGGGACCAACAAGAGGGAAAAATGATGCAGATGAATCTGTCAATAGCAGTGTTGGTAGGAGTGACCACTACACATTCATTGTGGAGACGAAGTCCTGTCTTCACATTGAGGTATACTCACCATTGTGCTGTGTGGCACTGCCACCATGCTAAAAGGATTGCTAAACAGATCGAGCAACTCCAAACTGGGTATCCATGAGGCGCTTTGGGCCATCAGTAACAGCAGAATTATATTCGACCACAATGTGTAACTTCATGGCACGGCATATCTCTCACTCTACCATTACCATCAAGCCGTGGGATCAACCCTGGTTCAATGTAATGCAGGAGGGTTTCCCAGCAGCAGTACCAAACATACCTAAACATGAGGTGTCCGCCTGGTGAAACTACAACACAGGACTGCTCGCATGCCCAGCAGTGGAAGCAGCGTGCGACAGACAGAACTAAACAATTCCACAACGAACAGATCAGCTCCTAACACGATGCCTTCCCCACCCGTATTGCCAGCCCTCCTGACTCACAGGCCATCTCCAAAAGGCTTTAAAAAGTCAGCCTATTGAATCAGGAAAGGGTTCCAGCCACATGACACACAAGAGACTTGTCGAGAAAACAGGTAAGCCCTTTGGTCGATGAACTCCATTTTTCCCACAGTTTATATAAAACGCCTCCTCCCCCCTCCCACAAACTTTTCTTACTCTCTTACACCTATAAGCTGACAGTTAAAAGAAAAATCATTCTTCATACTGTCCCCTCTCACTTGCCTGGATGAGTGCAGGTCCAATAACACAAACAGATCTGTAGTCCTGTCGCATTCAGCCGCGAATGGTGGTGGACAAATGAACAAGTAACAGGAGGAAGAGGTCCCACAAAGATCCACATCCTCACTGATGGGGGAGCCCAGTACATGACTGCAAAAGACAAGGCTGCAATATTTACATCTATCTTCAGCCAGAAGTGCAGGGTGAATGTTTCATCTCGGCCTCCTCCTGAGGCCGCCAACATCACAGATGTCAGTTTTCAGCCAATCTTATTCACTCCACGTGTCATGAAATAGCTGAAGGCACCGAATACTGCAAATGCTATGGGCCCTGACAATATTCCGGCAATAGTAGTGATAACCTATTTTCCAGAGCTAGCCATACGCCGAACTAAGTCGTTCCAGTACGCCAACAACAGTAGCATCCACCATGCAATGTGGAAAATTGCCCAGGTATGTCCTGTCCACAAAAAAAGGAGAAATCAAACCTGGCCACTTATCGCCTTATCAGTCTACTCTCGATCATCAGCAAAGTGATGGGGGGGGGGGGGGGGAGGGGGAGTCAGTGTTCTCAAGCGACACTTGTCCAGCAACAACCTGTTCACTGACGCTCAATTTGGTTCCCACCAGGGCCACTCAGCTCCTGACCTGATCACAGCCTTGGTCCAAACATGGGCAAAAGTGTTGAAGTTCTGATGTGAGGGGAGTGTGACAGCTTTTGACATCACATCAGCATTTGACTGAGCATGACATTAAGAAGCCCCAGAAAAACTATAATCCAAGGGCATCAGAGGGAAAGATCTCCACTGTTTGGAGTATTACCGAGCACAAAGAAAGTTGGTTGTGGTTGTTGGAGGTCAATCGTCTCAGCCCCACGATGAGGAGTTCCTCAGGGCAGTGTGCTCAGCTCAACCATCTTCAGCTGCTTCATCAATGAACTTCCATCCATTATAAGGTCAGAAGTGGGGATATTCGCTGATGTTCAACAACATTTGTGACTCATAATATACTGAAGCAGCCTGTGTCCATATGCAGCAAGACCTGACAACATCAACTCTTGTGTTAATAAGTGGCATGTACCATTTGCACCACACAAGTGCCAGTCAGTGACCATCTCAGACATGAGATAATTTAACCATCTCCCCTTGATGTTCAATGGCGTTAGAATTGTTGAAACCCCCACTTTCAAAATCCAGTGGGTAACCATTAACCAGAAAGTGAACTGGACCAAACAGGTAAACACTATGGCTACAGGCGCAAGTCAGAGGTTAGGAATTCTGCCGCTAGTACCTCATATCCCGTCTCCCAAATGCATGTTCACCATCTACAAGGCACATGTGAGGAGTATGATGGAATACTCTTCACTTGCCTGAATGGGTGCAGCAACAAGAACACACAGGAATCTCGAAACCATCCAGGAGAAAGTAGCCCGCTTGATTGGCACCCCAGCCAACACCTTCAGCATTCATTCCCTCCAGCACCGACGCACAGTGCAAGCAGAGTGTATCAAGAGCAAGGTACACTGTGGCAACACACCAAGTCTCCTTCGAATAGCACCTACCAAAACCGCTACCACTACTACCTCGAAGAACAAGGGCAGCAGATACATATGAACACCACCACCTGAAACAATCCCCTCCAAGCAACACGCCATCCTGACTTGGAACTGTACCATCGTTCCTTCACTGTCGCTGTGTTAAAATTCTAGCACTCCCTTCCTTACAGCACTATGGGTGTACCTACACTCCCAGGACTGCAGCAGTTAAAGAAGGCAACTCACACCATCTCAAAAGCAATCAAGGATGGTCGATAAATGCTGGTCTCGTGAGGGGCGCCCACTCCACATAAATACATAATAATAAAAAAATAATTTCTCCTGCCCGACGTCCTATCGCACATCTTAACTTTATTTCTTCTTGGCCCCTTTTTTCACTTTCAAAAAATAAACTATGACATTTCTCATCTTTCCCTGTTCTGCTGAAAGTTCACAGACTTGAAATGCTAATTTTGTCTCCTCAGATGTTGTCAGATCTGTTGAGTATTTCCCACACTTTCTGATTTAAGGTCAGTGTTTATTCGTTTGCCCGAGTGTCAGATTATTGATAGGGATCCCAGAAAATGACAGTGTTGGCAGACAGATCCTCAGATCTCTATTTTCATACGACATCCCGTTAAGCGAAATTCTGAGGAGATCTTGCATGTGTAACATAATTTATATAAGTTATTTGCTGAATATCAGTGCTTACTGCAAGTTCCTTGGTTAGTATTACAATTTTCAGTATGTTCATGTGTAAGTGCCACTGTTTACAGGATTGATCAGTTCCTCGCAGACACAAGGAATTGACCCAAGTATCTTAAACCTACACCATTCTGTGCGTGTGCTTCAAGTTTCTCTGACAACCGGTTGCTGTCATCACCCATGTCTCATACTGAATGTCAGTCTGTGATATCTGCAAAACACATCTCAGGGGGAGGAGTCTATCAGATTAAGAAAGGACCGGATACACCTGCAGAAACCAAGGAGAGTGTGGCAGAGTCTTGATGGAGATGGTGAGAGGGGACAGTAACTGCAGTGAGACAGGGACACCAGCAGATGGAGATAGTGAGAAAGGAGACAGTAACTGCAGTGAGACAGGGACACCAGCAGATGGAGATGGTTAGAGGTGGATCGCAACTGCAGTGAGACAGGTACATCACATTGGGGATGACAAAAGCACTTCTCCTCTTTGACAAATATTTTCAATTTCCCTCTCACTGCGCTGTATCAGCAGCCAGACCTGGAGCCCATACTGAGAGATGGCTCTGTCGTGCCAGTCTCTGCACTGTCATCATGCAGGCAGAATTGGAGACCAAACCGAAAGCTGACCATGTGGTGCCTGGCATGGCATGGTGAAGCAGCGAGTAACATTAGAAGTCTGAGAACAAGTGATTAAACATCGGATGCAATGAAATGCTGCCGATACCCCTTCCTCCCACCCCTGCACCCAGAGATCCACGAACATCATTCTTCTCTTACATTTAGCTCAGATCTCCACTGCACCTGGACAGAGAAAATCCCTGCATGAGGCATTCACATGCCCACACACTGTGAAGGAACTAAAGTTATTAACCAAACAATCTGCACAAATTGACACGGGTAAACGTTTAACTAATATTAAGTTCATAAATTGCACTCAAATTAATATTCATTCATGTGCCACCCAATAGTGTTTCCTTGAAGGCTGGGTGTTTTCGAATTCTAGATCTGCCCCTTTGACCTCAGTGTGGTGGACGCTTGCTGCAGTAATAAAAATGGCACTGCAGATATTTACAACCGGAATTTTCGGCAGTGCGACCGTCAGTGGGACTGACGTCTGGTTGGAGCATCTCGACTCACTTGGTGATGCCTGCATGGGCATCGAACGAGGGTCCGTCAAGGGCGCAGATGGACTTCCCTTTTGAAAGAGGACACCGCCTGCAGCTCCCATAGAACCAGTCTGCTCCCATAGGGCTGTACATTATAACTCACTGATCTGCATGAGGGAAAACTAAAGGACATCAGTGATCCGACCAAAGCTCCTCTCCATTCGAACCATTAAATCTGTCAATGCTGCCTCTCTGCATTTCGAGGCTGGAAGGGATTGTGGAAACCAGTGCCCCAACAGCAGCAGGTTGGGCTTTAATCAAAGCTGGCCTGTGTGAGTTGGTGTATGTTTGTGTGTGTGTGCGTGTGTGTTTGTATATCTGCCTGGCTCGGTGCCTGGGTTCTGATCGGTGTGTGAGTGTGTGGCGTGTGTGTGACGTGTGTCTGTGTTTTTCTTTGTAGATCTGTCTGGCTTGCTGCCTGGGTTCTGATCGGTGTGCGTGTGTGTGTTAGTGTGTGAGTCTGTCTCTCTCTGTTTGTATCTATGTGTTTGTATATCTGTCTGATTCAGTGCCTGGGGTCTGATCGCTGTTTGTGTGAGTGTGTGTGTACGTGTATGTGTGTGTGCGTTTTTATATCTCTGGCTGGCTCACAGCTGGGTTCTGATTGGTATGATTGTGTGTGTAAGTGTGTGTGTGTGTGTGTCTCTTCTCTGCCTGTCTGTGTGTATGTGGTTGTATATCTGTCTGGCTTAGTGCCTGGTCTCTGATAAGTGCGTGTGTGCGATTGTGTATATGTGTGTCTGTGTTTATGTGTATGTATTTCCATATCTCTCTGGCTCTGTGCCTGTGGTCTGATTGGTGTGCCTTTGGTGAGTATTTGTCTGTCTGTCTATGCTTGTGTGTGGATGTGAGTGTGTGTGTTTGTATATCGGTCTGGCTCAGTGCCCGGTGTCTGAGCTGTGTGTGTGTGTGCGTGTGACTGTGCCTCTGTGTTTGTATATCTGTCTGGCTCAGTGCCTGAGGTCTGATCGGTATGCATTTGTGGGTGTGTGGTGTGTGTCTGTGTTTGATTGTATGTGCTTGTATATCGGTCTGGCTCAGAGCCTGGGGTCTGATCAGTGTTTGTGTGTATGTGTTTGTGTGTATATGTATATCTGTCTGGCTCAGTGCTTGTAGTCTGATCTGTGTTTGTGTGCGCGTGTGTGTTTCTGTGTGTACACCTGTCTGTCTCTCTTTGTGAGTGTGTCCATCTGTCCGTTTCAGTGCCTGTGTTCTGATCGGTGTGTGTGTGTTTGTGTCTGTCTCTGTTTGTGTCTCAGTGTTTGTATAACTGTCTGCCTCAGTGCCGGGGGTCTGATTGGTGTGTGTCTGTGGGTGTGTAGTGTCTGTCTCTGTTTGTGTGCATTTATTTGTATTTCGCTCCAGCTCAGTGCCTGGGGTCTGATCAGTGCTTGTGTGTGTGTGTGTGTTTGCATGCATATCTGTCTGGTTCAGTGCTTGTGGTCTGATCTGTGTGTGCCTGTGCGTGTGTGTGTGTTCATGCATGTGTGTGTGCTGTGTGTTAGTGTCTGTCTGTCTCTTTGTGAGTGTGTGTTTGTATATGGCTCTAGCTCAGTGCCTGGAGTCTGACCAGTGCATGTGTGTGTGCGTATAATCTGTCTGGCTCAGTGCTTGTGGTGTGATCGGTGTGTGTATGTCTGTAGGAGCAGGAGTCGGCCATTCGGCCATTCGGCCCTGCTCCGTCATTCATTATGATCATGGCTGATCACCTAACTCAGTAACCTGTTCCCGCTTTCGCCCCATATCCTTTGATCCCCTTAAACCCAAGAGCTATATCTAACTCCTTCGTGAAAACATACAATGTTTTGGCCTCAGCTTCTTTCTGTGGTAGCGAATGCCACAAACTCACCACTCTCTTGGTGAAGAAATTTCTCCTCATCTCAGTCCTGAAATGTTAACCCCGTATCCTTAGACTATGACCCCTGGTTCTGGACTCACCCCACCATTGTTAACATCAGTCCTACATCTACCCTGTCATGCCCTGTTAGAATTTTATACTTTTCTATGAGATCCACCCTCACTATTCTGACCTCCAGCGAATATAATTTGAACCCACTAAATATCTCCTCATACGTCAGTCCCGCCATCCCAGGAATCAATCTGGTAAACCTTCGCTGCACTCCCTCGATAGCAAGAGCATTCTTCCTCAGACACCAAAGCTGCACACAATATTCCAGGCGTGGCCTCACCAAGGCCCTGTATAATTGCAGCAAGACATCCCTGCTCCTGTACTCGAACCCTCTCGCTATGAAGGCCAACACACCATTTGCAGTTTTTACCACCTGTTGCACCTTCAGCGACTGATGAATGAGAATACACAGGACTCATGAAATATTTCCCTCTCTCAGTTTAGAGTCGTTCAGATAATAATCTGCCTTCCTGTGTTTGCTGGCAAACTGGATAACCTCACATTTATCCACATTATACTGCATCTGCCATACATTTGCCCACTCACTCAAATTCTCCAAATAACCCTGAAGCCTCTCTGCATCCTCCTCACAACTCATCCGCTCACCCAGTTTTGTGTCATCAGCAAATTTGGAGATATTACATTTAGTTCCCTCATCTAAATCATAAATATATATTGTGAATAGCTGGGGTCCAAGCACCGATCCCTGTGGTACCCCACTAGTCACTGCCTGCCATTCGGGAAAAGACCCACTTATCCCTACTCCTTTTTTCCTGTCTGCCAACCAATTTACTATCCATCGCAATACAGTACCCCCAGTCCCATGCGTTTTAATTTTACATGTCAATCTCTTATGTAGGACTTTTTCAAATGCCTTCTGAAAGTCCAAATAAACCACATCCACTGGCTGCCCCTCATCATCTCTCCTAGTTACATCCTCGAAGGATTCCAGTTGATTTGCCAAGCATGATATCCCTTTTGTAAATCCATGCTGACTCTATCCGATTCTACCACTGTTCTCCAAGTGCTCTGCTATAAAATCTTTGATAATGGATTCTGGAAATTTCCCCACTACCGACGTCAGGCTGACTGGTCTATAATACCCTGCTTTCTCTCCACCTCCCTTTTTAAATCCAATCTGCAGGAACTGTTCCAGAGTCGATAGAATCTTGGAAGATGACGCAGTGGTTAGCACCGCAGCCTCACAGCTCCAGCGACCCGGGTTCAATTCTGGGGGCTGCCTGTGTGGAATTTGCAAGTTCTCCCTGTGTCTGCGTGGGTTTCCTCCGGGTGCTCCGGTTTCCTCCCACATGCCAAAGACTTGCAGGTTGATAGGTTAATTGGCCATTATAAATTGCCCCTAGCATAGGTAGGTGGTAGGGAAATATAGGGACAGGTGGGGATGTGGTAGAAATATGGGATTAGTGTAGGATTAGTATAAGTGGGTGGTTGATGGTCGGTACAGACTCGGTGGCCCGAAGGGCCTGTTTCAGGGCTGTATCTCTAAACTAAACAAATGCATCCACCATTTCTCGGGAACTTCCTTAAGTACTCTGGGATTCAGGCCATCAGGCCCGAGGACTTTATCAGCCTTCAATCCCACCAATTTTCCAACACCATTTCTCTACTAATACTGATTTCCTTCAGTTCCCATCTCTCACTAAACCCTGTGTTCCGCAACATTTCTGGTATGATATTTGTGTCCTCCTTTGTGAAGACAGAACCAAAGTATACAATTAGGTGGTCAGCCATCTCTTTGTTCCCCATAATAAATTCCCTGTTTCTGACGATAAGGGACCTACATTTGTCTTCACTAATCTTTTTATCTTCACATTTCTATATAAACCTACACAGTCAGTTTTTATGTTCCCCACAAGCTTGCTCTCATACTCTATGTTCTCCTTCTTAATCAATCCCTTTGAACCCCATTGCTGAATTCTAAACTGCTCTCAATCCTAAGGTTTGTTGGTTTTTTTTCAAGCGAATTTATATGCATCTTCCTTGGATGTAATGCTTTCTCTAATTTCCCTTGTAAGTCATGGATTGGCTAACTTTCCCGTTTTACTTTTGCGCCAGGCAGAAATAAACAATTGTTTCAGTCCATCCTTGCACACTTTGAATGTTTGCCATTGCTTTTTCACCGTCATCCCTTTAAGTAACGTTTCCCAGTCCATCATAGACAATTCGCGCCTTATACCTTCAGCGTTTCCTTTACAAAGATTCAGGGCCCCAGTCTCAGAATCAACTATGTCACTCCCCATCTTAATGAAGAATTCTGTCATATTATGGTCGTTCTTCCCCATGGGGTCTCGCACAACCAGATTTTGAATTATTCCTCTGTCATTACACAATACCCAGTCTAGGATGGTCTCTTCTCCAGTTGGTTCCAGAAAACCATACCGTATATACTCCATGAATTCCTCCTCTACGGTATTGTGACTAATTTGATTGGTCCAATCTATAGGCTGATTAAAGACACCCGAAAATACAAATGTCCCTGTATTGCATGCGTCTATAATTTCCTGTTTAATGCCATTCCGAGCATCACCAATACAGTTTGAGGAGTCTATACACACCCCCACTAACCTTTTCTGCCCCTTAGTGTTTCTCAGCTGTGCCCATGCATATCCCACATCGTCAGAGCTAATATCCTTCCTCATTATTGTATTAAATACCTATTTAACCAGCAATGCAACTCCACAACCTTTCGCTTTTTGTCTGTCCTTCCAAAATACTGAATACCCCTGGATGTTCATTTCCCATCCCTGGTCACCTTGCAGCCATTTCTCCGTAATCCCGACTGTATCACACTCGTTTATGTCTATTTGCGCGATTAATTCATCCACTTTATTGTGAGTGCTGCACGCTTTAAGGCACACAGCCTTATGGCTTGCCTTTTTAACATTATTTGGTCCCTTCCCACTAGTTTTCACTGCGGCCTTGTTTGATTCTGTCCCTTGTTTTCTCTGCCTTTCACTATTCCTATTACCCTTCCTGTCTTTTGTCCTTGTCTTTGATCATCCCTCCTCTGACTCTTTGCAAAGGTTCTCATCCCACCGTGTGTGTGTGTGTGTGTGTTTGTGTGTGTGTGTTTGTATATCTGTCTGGCTCAGAACCTGGGGTCTGATCGATGTATGTGTGTGTGATTCTCTTTGTCTGTCTGTGTCTGTGGTTGTATATCTGTCTCGCTCAGTGCTTGGGGTCTGATCGGTGTGTGTTGACTGTGTGTGTTTTATCAACATCCTTGCTGGTAGATTTGCGAGTGCTGTTGGGGTGGGAGGGGGGCTGTTGGGGGTTAAACTAATTTGGTAGCACAATGGTATAAGACTGGAGGTACAGTAAGGGTGATGCACAGTCAAATAAAGAAGGAAATCTAAGTCAGTTTGGAAGCCAGAGCAAATACAGACCTGTTGAAGCACCAGCTAATAATGCAAGGATGGATTGCATCTATTTTATTAATGCGAGGAGTCTCACAAACAAGGCAAATGATTTGAGGGCATTAATTAGCACATGGGATTATGATATTAATGCTATCACAGAAACATATTTGTGGGAAGGGCAGGACTGGCAGCTCAGTATTCAAGGGTATAGAATCTTCAGACGAGACAGACGAGGGGGTAAAAGAGGAGTTGGCATTGCACTGTTGATCAAGGAGTCAATTACTGCAGTAAGGAGGAATGATATCTTAGAGGGATCCTCAAATGAGGGCATATGGGTAGAACTTCAAAACAAAAAAAGGGGCAATCACTTGGCTGGCAGTCTACGACAGGCCTCCAAACAGTCAGGGAGAGATAGAGGAGCAGATACGTAGGCTAATCTGAGGCAGGTGCAACACTGATAGGGCTATAGTAGCGGAGTTCATGTTCCCCCAGTATTAACTGGGATATTCTTTGAGCAAAAGGCTTAATGGGGCCGGAATTCTTAAAATGCATATCGGAGAGTTTTTTGAGCCAGTAGGTAGAACGTTTGACAAAACAAGACAAAGGGACCTAATCCTGGGGAATGAAGCTGGACAAGTAATAAAAGTATCAGTGGGGGAGCATTTCGGGCTTAGTGGTAATAACTCTGTAATATTTAAGGGAGCTATGGTAAAGGACCATGAGGGACCGGAAATAGAAGTGCCGAGCTGGGGGAAGGCCAATATCAATATGAAAAACAGGATCTGGCAAAAGTGGACTGGGAGCACCTACTTGAAGGAAAGGCTACATAAGGCCATTGGGAGTCATTCAAGGAGGAAATAGTGAGAGTTCAGAGCCAGCATGTACCCGTAAAGGTGAAGGGTAGGTCTAACAAGCCCAGGGAACTCTGGATGTCAAAGGATCTCGAGGATCGGATCAGGAAAAAAGGGGGCTTGTGGCATATTTCGAGCGCTGAAAACTGTGGAGTCCATAGAGGAGAATAGAAACATAGACAATAGGAGAAGGAGTAGGCGATTCTGCCCCTCGAGCCTGTAGAATGTGGAGGGGGTGGTTACTGAAGACATGTAATTAAGAGTGCGAAGATGGGACATAAAATACACTGGTGGGCAAGATAAAGGAAAGTCCCAAGGCATTTTATAAGTATATTAAGGGCGAGAGGATAACTGGGGAAAGAGTAGGGCCCATTAGGGACCAAAGTGTCAACCTGTGAGTAGAGCTGGAGGACATAGGTATGGTTTTAAATGATTACATTTCATCTGCTTTGACGATGGAGAAGGAGGATGTAGGCATCGAGATCAGGGAGGGGGATTGTGATATACTTGTACAAATTAGCATTGAAACGGTGGAAGTATTAGCAGTTTTAGTGGGATTTAACGTGGATAAATTCCCAGGCACAGACGAGATGCATCCCAGGCTGTTATATAAGGCAAGGGAGGAGAAAGCCGGGACCCTGACACAAATTTTAAAATCCAATCTGGAAACAGGAGAGTTACCAGAGGACTGGAGGCCACTGAATGTGGGTACCATTATTCTAGAAGGGGAGCAGTGATCTGACAGATAGTTACATCAGTGGTATGGAAACTATTGGGAAAAAGATTCTGAGGGACAGGATTAATCTTCACTTCGAGAGGCAGTGATTAATCAGCAATAATCGACATGGCTTTGTCAGGGGAAGATCCTGTCCAACAAACTTGATTGAAAATTTTCGAGGAGGTGACTTGATGTGTAGATGAGGGTAAAGTGGATTATGTAGTCTACATGAACTTCAGTAAGGCTTTTGCTAAGGCCCCACATGGGAGATTGGTTAAGAAGGTAAGAGCCCATGGGATCCAGGGAAATTTGGCAAATTGGATCCAAATCTGGCTTAGTGGCAGGAGTAGAGGCTGATGGCCGAGGGTTTTTTTTGGGAGTGCAGACGTGTGACTAGTGTTGTACCACAGGGATCGGTGCTGGGCCCCTTGCTGTTTGCAGTGTACATTAATGATGAAGACGTGAATCTAGGAAGTATGATTAGTAAGCTTGCAAATGGCACTAAAATTGATGATATTGCAAATAGTGAAGGAGGAAAGCCTTAGATTACAGGACGATATAGATGTTCTGGTGAGATGGGCGGAGCAGTGGCAAATGGAGTTTAATCCTGAAAAAGTGATGCATAGGAGGGCTAACAAGGCAAGGACATATAAAATGGATTGTAGGACCCTGGGAAATAGAGGGTCAGAGGGACCTTGGTGTACTTGTCCATAGATCATTGAAGGCAGCAGCAAAGGTGGTTTGGAAGGCACATGGGATACTTGCATTTTTTAGCTGAAGCATAGAATATAAGAGCAGGGAGGTTATGATGGAACTGTATAAAATGTAAGTTGGGCCACAGTTAGAGTGCTGTGTACAGTTCTAGCCTTCACTTTATATGAAGGATGTGATAGTACTGGAGAGATTTCAGAGGGAATTCACCAGGATGTTGCCTGAGCTGGAGTATTTCAGGTATGAAGAGAGACTGAAAAGGCCTGGGTTGTTTTCCATAGAGCAGAGAAGGCTGAGGGGGGACGTGATTGAGGTATACAATATTCTGAAGGCATTTATAGGTTAGATAGGAAGAAACGTATTCCGTCAGCTGAGGGATCAATAATCAGGGGGCATAGATTTAAAGTAAGGGGCAGGGAGTTTAGAGGGGATTGGAGGAAAATAATTTGAACCCAGAGGGTCGTTGGAGTCTGGAACGCACTGTCTGAAGATGTGGTAGAGGCAGGAACCCTCACGACATTTAAGAATTATGTAGATGAGCATTTGAAACGCCATAGCATACAATGGTCCGGGCCAAGTACTGGAAAATGGAATTAGAATAGTTTGGTGCTTGATGGCGAGCACAGACACGTTGGGCCAAAGGGCCTGTTTCTGTGCTGTATTACTCCTTGACTCTCTGCTTGACCACCGCACAGTCCCTCTGGAGCCAAAGTCCTATCTTTACATTGAGGCACATTGTGTGGCACTGCCACCATGCTAAATGGCATAGATTGCAAACAGATCCAGCAACTCAAAACTGTGTATCCACGAGACGCTTTGTGCCATAGGCAACAGAAGCAACAGCAGAATTATATTCAACCACAATGTGTAACTTCATGGCACGGTGTATCCCCCACTCTACCATTACCATCAAGCCATAGGATCAACCCTGGTGCAATAAGAGTGCAGGAAGGTCTCCCAGGAGCAGCAACAAACATACCTAAAAATGAGGTGTCAGCCTGGTGAAGTTACAACACAGAACTACTTATATTCCCAGCAGTGGAAGCAACATGTGATAGACACAGTTAAACAATTCCACAACACACAGATCAGCTCCCAACCTGATGCCTTCCCCACCCGTATTGCCAGCCGTCCTGACTCCCAACCCATCTCCAAAAGGATTGAAAAATTCAGCCGGTTGAATCAGGCAAGACTTCCAGCCACATGACACACCAGAAAAAATAACTTGTAGAGAAAAAAGGTAAGTCCTTTGGTCGATGAACTTCATTTTTCCCAAAGTTCATATAAAACTCCTCCACCCCCTTCCACAAGCTTTGTGTATGCTCTTAAACCTACAAGCTAACAGTTAAAAAATCATTCTTGATGCTGTCCCCACTCACCTGCCTGGATGAGTGCAGGTCCAATAATACTGAAACAGATCTGCAGTCCTGCCGCATCCAGTCACGAATGGTGGTGGACAGATGATGAACTAACAGGAGGAAGAGGTTCCACAAATATCCACATCCTCACTAATAGTGGAGCCCAGCACATCAGTGCAAAAGACAAGGCTGCAATACTTACATCCATCTTCAGCCAGAAGTGCAGAGTGGATGATCCATCTCGGCCTCCTGCTGAGGTCCCCAGAATCACATATGTCAGTCTTCAGCCAATATTACTTACTCCACCTGATATCAAGAAATAGCCGAAGGCACCGGATACTGCAAATGCTCTGGGCCCTGACAATATTCTGGCAATAATACTGATAACTTGTGTTCCAGAGCTGGCCATGCACCGAGCCAGGGTGTTGCATTACGGCTACAACATTGACATCTACCTGGCCAATTGTCGCCCTATCAGTCTACTCTCGATCATCAGCAAAGAGATGGGAGGGGTGATCAATCATGTTTTCAAGCAGCACTTGCTCAGCAATAATATGCTCACTGACGCTCTGTTGAGTTTCCGCCAGGGCCACTCAGCTCCTGATATCTTTACAACCTTGGTCCAAACATGGGCAAAAGAGCTAAATGCGAGAGATGAGGGGAGCGTGACTGCTCTTGACATCACGGCAACATTTGACTGAGTATGGCATTAAGAAGCCACAGCAAAACTGGAACCGAAGGACATCAGATGGAAAGCTCTCCACTGGTTAGAGTAGTATCTAGCACAAAGGAAGTTGGTTGTGGTTGTTGGAGTTCAATTCTGTCAGCCATAGGACATCAGTGCAGGAGTTCCTCAGGGCAGTGTGCTCGGCTCAACCATCTTCAGCTGCTTCATCAATGACCATCCCTCCATTATAAGGCCAGAAGTGGGGATATTTGCTGATGATGGCACAATGTTCAGCACCATTTGCGACTCATAATTTACAAAAGCAGCCTGTATTCATATGCAGCAAGACATGGACCACATCAAGCCTTGTGCTAATGAGTTGCAAGTAATATTCGCACCAGACAAGTGCTTGTCAGCGACCATCTCAAACAAGAGGTAATCTAACGATTTCCCCTTGATGCTCACTGGTATTAGAAATGTTGATCCCCCACTATAAATACACAGTGGGTAAACGTTGACCAGAAACTGAACGGGACCAGCCAGGTAAACGCTGTGGCTACAGACACAAGTCAGCTGTGAAGGAATTCTGCCGCAAGTAACTCGTATCCTGTCTCCCCAGTGCCTGTCCACCACCTGCAAGGCACATGTCAGAATTATGATGGAATACTCTCCACTTGCCTGGATGGGTGCTGTTCCAACAACCCTCAAGAAGCTCGACACCATCCAGGAAAACAGTCCACTTGATTGGCACCCTATTCACAACCTCCAGCTTTCATTCCCTCCACCAAAGACACACAGTGGAAGCAGCGTGTATCAAGAACAAGGTACACTGTGGCAACGCACCAAGCACATACCAAAGCCGCTACCCATATTTCCCAGAAGAACAAGGGCAGCAGATGCATATGAATACCACCACCTTAATATTCCCCTCCAAGCCATTCACCATCCTGACTAAGAACAAGACCGTCGTTCCTTCACTGTCGCTGGATTAAAATTCTGGCACTCCCTTCCTTACAGCACTGTCGGTGTACCTACACCCCAAGGACTGCAGCAATTAAAGAAGGCAACTCACACCATCGCAAAGGCAATCAAGTATGGTCAATAAATGCTGGTCTCGCCAGGGACGCCCACTCCCCATGAATGAATAATAACAACAAAACATCTCTCCTGCCCTCCGTCCTATCACACATCTTAATTATATTTCTGCTTGCCCCTTCTTTTCACTTTGTAAAAAAAACTATTACATTTCTAACCTTTTCCAGTTCTGATGAAAGGTCACAGACCTGAAATGCTAACTCTGTTTCCACAGATGCTGTCAGATCTGCTGAGTATTTCCAGCACTTTCTGATTTAAGATCAGTGTTTATTAGGTTGCCTGAGTGTCACATTATTAACAGGGATCCCAGAAAATGACAGTGTTGGCAGAGAGATCCTCAGATCGCTACTTTCATACTGCATTCTCTTAAGTATTTGAGAAAGTCTGAGGAGATCTTGCATGTATGACATAATTTATCTAGGTTCTTTGCTGAGTATCAGTGCTTACTGCAATTTCCTTGGTTAGTGTGACCATTTCTCAGTATGTTCATGTGTAAGTGCCACTGTTTACAGGATTGATCAGCTCCTCACAGATACAAGAGATTGACCCAAATATCTTCAATCCCCACCATTCTGTGCGTGTGTTTCAAGTTTCTCTGACAACCAGTTGCGGTCAATACCCTTGGCTCATACTGAAATTGACAGTCTGTGATTTCTGCAAAACACACCTCAGGGGGACAAGTCTATCAGATTGGGAAAGGATCGGACATATCCTCAGAAACCAAAGAGTGTGTGGCAGTGTTGTGGGGGATTTACCTTGTTTCAAATCATTTTTGTCCAGATTGACAATGCAGTTTGTGGGATTCTTTTATTAAATGTCCGTTTCTGGGGATTTTTTGTTTCATTCTCTGTGAGATCCAGAGGAATTAATCATTTGAACATTTTCTACCTGTGATAACTTTGCAGTGGCTGCTCAGCTGTGTTCATTTATTGATCTGTTTTAGTTCTTCAGACTCTTTTCATTACCCAGATTTACTTTCATTCCCAGAGAAATCGGGCTGACATTAAATGTTATTTATTGGGGCACAGTGGACAATTTATTGAAGCAACTGTCTACCTTCAGGTACCCTCTTTGAATTGAATCACAGCAAGTTAACTACTAACATTGACACAGGCTGCATTTTCAGTGATCGGATCACAGCGAGTTAACACTTTACATTAACACAGGCTCAATCCTCCTGATTGTATTTGATTCTTAACAGTATTCCTGCTTCATTAACCTATACAGGCAACATCTCATGGGTTCTTCTATTTTAAATTAAAACCATAGTGAGAATTGATGCATTGGTGTATCTGACTTTGCTGATTGATTTGGACTCAGAATGATTTATCATGGCCTGTTGATATTGTGTGTTATACATTTGGAAATTGTACACAGATTACAGATATTCTGTGCTGTGATTCAGTTTTTGTGATAAGAGGTACGTTTATTTGCAGACACTAAGCTGTCAAATATTTCCAATGAATTAATGATATTGCCCAGAAATGCTTCCCCTGATACTTTGTCCTTTTGGATTTTAAACAACGTAATTTCAAATTCCGAGTTGAAATATGCTGCTGCAGTTTCTTGACATTACAGAGATTCAGGCAAGAAAAACGGAAGCAGAGAAATCACCACAACGCCAGGTGCTTCCTCTCAGTTCAACAGAAAAACACACAGTGACTGTTCTGAGGCTCTGCAGAATGTGAGCTGCTTTTTACATATTTTGGCAATGGAAAGCCGTTCTTGACTCCAAGTGGTCACCTTCCAGAAAACAGATTACTTTGTTTTGGAGGAAACACATCACATCCCTCCCTGTATAGTTCAACGATGGTGAATATTCACAACTTATGATGACCACTCAGTGTCTCAGTGTGTTCTGCGTCTCTCGACAGTCTCAATTAGAGATAACATTTCCTCAAATATTTGGCAGTTTTCCCAATAAAGCTGCACAGTCCCGATATGAAGTGCAGCAGTTTTGAGAGGAATGTCTCAGATACACTCTGCTGTTCTACAGTGGGAAAATACAGCAAAACTCAGCAGAAAAGCAGTGATTGCTGGATTGCTGGTAATGGTGGTAATGGTCATCGAGGTGGCTGCCCTCCGCATCAAGGCAACATTTGACCAAGTGTGTGCCGAAGGAGATTACTTTCCTGATCCCATGATATTCCCTTTTGCCACTCTCTACGAAGTTATTTATCTATTGTGTGTATGTATTTACATTCAATTGCAACCTCACCACATTTCTCCATGACATCAACTTCTTGAAAAAGTCAAAATATTGCAGATGCTGGTAATCTAAAACATGAACTGAAAATGTTGGAACTACTTAGTAGTCGAGGCAGCATTTTGAGAAAGAGAAACAGACTTAACCCTTCCTGCTGGAGAACTTTCTTCAGAACTAGAAAATGTTGTGCTGTCACAGTGTTTCAGTAAGCAAAGAGGCTGGGAATAGAGGAACGGAGGAAGGAAATAAAGAGAGAAACTGTGATGGGGTGGAAGGCAGTAGTGATTAAATGAAGAACAGAATCATTACCAGAACCTGCTGTCAAAAACAAATGGGGGCAATAGTTCCCACGTGTTTTTATTTTTGAAGTTGATGCTGAGTCAGAAAAATTGAAACTATGTCGGCGGCTGAACACAGAGGGGTCAGCTCTGAGTGGGACAGGGAATTATAATGGCAAGTGAATGGAAGCTAAGGGACTTAATGGAAGAACTCAGCAAAGTAATTGCAGAAGGTATACTTCATCTCCATGGTTTTGAGGACAATTGTTAAGAATTAATGCATTGATTAAACAAAAATAAAAATACAAATAAATCACTGTTTGTGGTCCTGACAGTTGAAGGAGAGAAGGTGAAAGGGCAGGTCATGCATCACCAACACTTGCCTGGGGAGGTTACATTGGAAGAGTAAGTGGGTGTTTTGAGTGAAGGAAGAGTGGGTCAAGCTGTACCTTCAGAATGCTGAAAATAGAGTAGAGGATGTCTGGTGGTAGCATTGCAGTGAAGTTGGCAGAAGTGATGGAGGATATTTCATTGAATGTAGAGTCTGGTGGAGTGAAAGTTGAGGGTAAGGGCAACTTCATAAGAGTTAAGGAAGGATGGAAGGAATGATAGTGGAACTGGAATGGAGAGGTTCAAAGGCCCTTTCAGCCACGGTGGCAAAGAGCGAAATACACTTCATTCTAAAGCACACTTCTAACTGGAGAAGAGTAAAGGAGAAGGTGGAAAACAAGATCAACAACTTCTTATTTATGAGGTTTCCTTACATAGTTAAAATTTCCAAGTCATATTATCAAACACAATTTGATAGCGAGCAGCGTTAACAGATATTATGTCAGATGACCAAATGCTTCATCAAGGTGGTAAGTTTTAAGCAGCATCTTAAAGGAGGAAAAATATGCAGAGAGGCAGAGGTTTATGGAGAGAATTCCAGAATTTCGTATCTTGGCAGATGAAAATAAGACCACCAGCGGTGGAGCGATTAAATTTGGGAATGCTCAGGTATCCGGAATTGAAGGAGGACAAATATCTTGTAGGGCTGAAAGAGATTACAGAGATCGGGAGAGAAGAGCTCATGGGGAGATTATAAAATAAACGTGGGAATTTCAATATTGTTAAGGTGCATGACCAGAAGCTAATGCGAGTGCAGAGGTGATGGATGGACGTCTCCTTGCGAGAGTTGTATATAGGCAGCAGAGGTTTGGATGCCCTCAGGATGACTGAGGATGCAAACAGGGAGGTTGGCCAGGAATGCATTGGAATACTCAAATCTAGAGGTAAAGATGGGGAATTAAATGCTGCACTCTCTGGATGAAAAATGAATTGTCAGGGCGGCACAGTGGCGCAGTGGTTAGCACTGCAGCCTCACAGCTCCAGCAACCCAGGTTCAATTCCGGGTACTGCCTGTGTGGAGTTTGCAAGTTCTCCCTGTGTCTGCGTGGGTTTTCTCTGGGTGCTCCGGTTTCCTCCCACAAGCCAAAAAGACTTGCAGGTTGATAGGTAAATTGGCCACTATAAATTGTCACGAGTATAGGCAGGTGGTAGGGAAATATAGGGACAGGTGGGGATGTTTGGTGGGAATATGGGATTAGTGTAGGATTAGTCTCAATGGGTGGTTGACGGTCGGCGCAGACTCGGTGGGCCGAAGGCCCTGTTTCAGTGCTGTATCTCTAATCTAATCTAATCTAATCTAAAGGAGGGATTCATTACAAATTCCAATTAAAAAATATAATCTAAAACGAAATAGAAAGCAGAGTATACAGGGAGAATTGGAAAAGAATACAAGAAGGACAAAGGGAAAGCATAGAAAAGATTAGCAGCTAAAGGTAAAGGGGATCAGAAATCTTGTAAAACAGATGCAAGTAAAAATAAAGGAACGGTGCAGCCGATTATGGAGAAGCAAATAAATATTCCTGTCGAGGCAGAGGGCGTGACTGAGGTACAGAATGAATAATTTGCAACTGCCTTCAGAAAAGAAGAGGCTGAAATTAATGTCCCAATCGAGGAGAGGGATGTAGATATCCTGCATCGGATAAAATAGATGGGAACTCGTTGCTAAACAGTTTGTCACTAAATGTCGACAACACCCCTGGTCCAGATGGGAAGCATTCTGGGAGATAAAGGAAGCTGGGTAGAGATAAGATTAGCCCTGACCACAATACTTCAATCCTCCTTGTATATCGCACTGGGGCCAAAGGACTGGAATTTGGCAAACGTTAGACTCCTTTTCAAAACGCGAGGAGAGGGTAAATCTTGTGACAGCACGCCAATCTGTCTAACCACAGTGAAAGTTGAGAGATCTACTAGAGGCCTTCATCAAGGACAAAATTAATTCTCACTTGCAGAAGCATGAGGTAAGATGAGAAAAACATCTTGCATTTATAAAAGGCCAATCGCGTGTAACTTAACTGATTGAGTTCTTTAATCAAGTAAGAGACTGAAGTAGGCCTTGTGTATTTGGGCATCCAATGCTGACGAAGTACCTCATAACAGACTTATTCAGAAAATGGGAATGCATATTATTAAAGGTACGATGTCAGCTCGGGTAGTCGATTGGGGAAAAGATAGGAGGTAGAGAACAGTGGTGAATGGATGTTCTTCTGACAGGCGAGAGTGGCTGTTGCCCGGGGGTTGGTTTTAAGACTACATTTTTTTCCTTCGACATGCAAATTACATAGACTTGGGTTTAGAATGTATAATTTTTACATTTCTGGATGGTGAAAAACATGGCTCTGCATTAAATCGTGAATATTATAATAGCAGACTTCAGGGTAGAAAGTCTGCTGAAATAGGCAGATCAACGGTAGATGCAACTTATTGTAGTCAAGTCAGAAGTGATGTTCATTGTGAAAACACCATGTCAATATAACATAAATAGTACCATTTTCAGGAGGTGCTAGAACAGAGGGACAGGGGAATGCATGTTCATAAATCTTTAAGGATTGCAGGGCAAGTAGAGAAGCTCATTGAGAAAGTGTGCGAGATATTTGCTTTGAAAATGGGGTTATTGAATTCAAACATAACGGGCATCAAGCTACTACTTTATAGATCAATTGTTATGACTCAGCTGGCGTCCTATGTGCAATTCCGGGCATGAATACCTTGGAAGAACTTCAAGGCCCTGCAAAACGTACAAATGAGGATTATCAAGAAGGCACCACGGGTAAGGGAATTCATTTACATGGAGAGAATTCAGGAGCTTGGATTTTTCTCATTGGAGCAGGGAAAGTTCAGTGGGATAGAAACATAGAAAATAGGAGCAGGAGTAGGCCATTCGGTCGTTCGAACTTGCTCCGCCATTCATTCTGATCATGGCTGATCATCCAACTCAGTAACCTGTTCCCGCTTTCATCCCATGCCCTTTGAACCCTTTAGACCCAAGAGCTGCATCTCACTCCTTCTTGAAAACATACAATGTTTTGGCCACAACTGCTTTCTCTGCTCGCAAATTCCACAGGCTCACCACTCTCTGGGTGAAGAAATTTCTCCTTAAATCTGTCTTGAAAGGCTTACCTGCATCCTTAGACTGTGACCCCTGGTTCTGGAATCCCCCAACATCGGGAACATCCTTCCTGCATTTGCCCTGTCGAGTCCTGTTAGAATTTTGTAGGCGCCCATGAGATCCCCCCTCACTCTTCTGAACTCCAGCGAATATAATCCTAACCGACTCAATCTCTCCTCATACGTCAGTCCCGCCGTCCCAGATCTAACAGAGTTCAAAATAATGAGGGGTTATGGTAGAGTAAGAATCCGGAAATTATTTCCCATCATGGCGGCGTTTGTCATCAGACATCATGGCCAGGATTTTACTGGCCCCCAGAGGCGTGATTGGAAACCAGGAGGGGTGGGCAGGGGGCACAGGGAAAAGCACTGTGTGGCAAGGGACTTGGCAGGATGGGGATCCCAGAGCCTCCCCATCGTCCAGTGATCCCGGAGGCAGGATAGGCCGACAACAGCTTTCTCGCCCAATGGCAGATTGAGGATCTTAAGTGGCCTATTAAGGGACAATTATGGGATCATTCCACCGCCGCTGGGATCTTACCAGCAGCGATGTCCTCCACCATATGGAGAGGACACCTTGTAAAACGAAGCATTCTCCCTGTGGCCTTGCGGGTGGGATGGGGCATTGCCTCCTTCATGGCCAATGCGTGACGCACAGAGCACCCCCACCAGGAACCAGTTCATTCCCCAGGACCTCCCTCCTCCTGCACCACAAGAAAACCACCAGGCCCTCTCACCGGGGCATTGCGTACTGGCTCTAGTGACCCTGCCTCACCTACCTCTTCTCTGCAGTTCCAGAGATGGGCCTGGGTCCGAGACCTTCTGTAGAACCGGCAGAATAACTAGAAAGGTAGTGAAGAGACATTTCTTCACACTAAGGCTTGTTTAGATCTGGAAAGCACGACCCGAAAGAGTGATGAATTCAGATTCCAGAGGAATTTATGAAGACAATTAAACAAGTGCTTGCAATGGAATAATTTGCAGGGTTATGAGAAAAAGCTGCATATGTGACAATAAATTAGACAGCTCTTTCAAAGGGACGACTCTGACTAAAGTAGCCGAATGGCCTTTCCTGTGCATCTATGAATCTATGATCTGGACGCCAGATCAGCGATTCATTTACTTTTCACACTGTCACACGTCATTATCCTCGCAGGATAGGCTGGTAGTTGGAACCTGGGTTCATTTTATCCATTAATGGTCACATTTCTTCTCATTGGTTTATTTTACCATCCTGTAATTCACGGTTCACACAAGTCAAAATCTATTGGTTATTTGGAAGGAAACATTGGTTTCTGCAGAACCTTCTGTCAAAGAATTAATTTCCACAACAGCCAGAGTTTCAGAAGCTGCTGTAAGGAGCTCTTAGTGTCTGAGAACAGCGTTCGGTTAATGTTTTGTTCACATCGCTGTACCCGGCGCCAGAACGATGCTGCCGTCCTTCCTGACCCTGTCTCTACTGCAGCTTTTGACCTGTAAGTTAAAGATTATTGAATGCATTATGTTATTTACTGATACACTGATTATTATTACATGATGTATATTATTAATCTAATTATCATCTTTAATACAGAACCCATTCAGGAGGTGTGGAAAGTAAATAATGCCTTATACATTTTAATTTGCTTGTGTAGAGTTTAATGAAACATCGGCACTTGTTTATTGCCTTCTACCAGCCGCTCGTCCAGAGCAGACTGGCGTTGAAAATCTCATTGGTCGATTTAAGCAGGGTCTGTTAGAATCAGAGACACTTCGCTGTTAGAATAGAATATGTCAGTGTCTGAGATCAATTTACGTAAAACGGATCTATTTTGTTTGCAGTTGTCATTCATTGGGATGGTATGACATGGATACTGTTTTATCTAATTTGTAGTAGTTTCATTTAATACAAATTTTGGATTGAATGTTTCAATTCTAAGTTCTTTCAACTACAAATAGGAATAAACCTTCATTTATATAAAAATGCCTTGCGCTTATGTAGCGCATTTTACGACGTCAGGACGTCCCAAAGGGCTTTGCTGTCAATTCGGTACTGTTTTGTCGTGTTGTCCATCGTGTAATATAGGAAACGTGGCAGCCAATTTACACACAGCAAGTGCCGACTAACAGCAATGTGATAATGACCAGAATACTTTCTTTGTGTGTGTGATGTTGGTTGAGGGATCAACATTCGCCAGAGCACTAGGGATAATTCCCCTGCCCTTCCTCCAAATAGTGCACCTGAAAGGGCCGACAGAGCCTCGGTTTAACTTCTCCTCCGATGGAAAGCACTTGGGCAGTGCAGCACACCCTCAGTACTGCATTAGAGTGGCAACCCAGATTTTGTGCTCAAGTCTCTGGAATTAGACTTGAAAACACCATCTCCTTACTCAGAGGCCAGAGTGCTGGCAATTGAGGTACTGCTGACAGTAATATTGTTTTGGTTACATGAAACGAGTTTGGAATATTTTACATCGAATTAACGGGTATTTTGAATTCCCAGTTGAATTTGTATCGAACACAAAGACTGCGGGAGTTTGTTTTATATTTCCCCCTGTGTTTCTTATACTGACACAGCCAGCTGGAATTAAAATTCTAATCTGATTATTTAAAGTGCGTCTGATAGAGGAAGAGCGCCGTCTTTGTTTGAATAGAGTGTATCAGAGTCTGGGTGTAACTTATCTCACTGAGTGTCGAACACCAGTGAAAACTACCTCAACTGTCCACATGAACTGCCACACACATTCCTGTCACAGATTTTTCTCAATACAAGTGCTGTCTGCTGTCCTAGTGATACAGTTCATGAAACTAAATGCTTTAAAGTAATTTGTTCATTGTTGAAGTGTTATATTCATGCTATAATAACCACTCAACTGGAGATGGAACCAATATTTTTCAATTCGTTTTCATTGTTAGTATAATTTTCAAGAGCACTCTGCAAAAAAATGATGTTACTGAAAGTTCCTAAATCGTTGGGGAATTTGCTCTGTATTATTGATCAGTTAGTGATGATCTTCAAGATCAATATCTTTTATATTAAATTAATTCTTCTATTTCCTCATTTTTGTACAGTGCCTAAAGATAGTTTAATTTTCCCAATCACATATTTTTACACAGTGCCATGTAGTGTGTAATGAGTTAGCGATATTGTTCTTTATTATTGTTCCAACGGCTCGATGTTTGTTGTGTTATTCCATTGATGATTTCATTCTGTTTCTCACTATTTCCCGTGTGTGTTTGGTTACATTTATTAATCTCTGTCTATAAAAATACTTTATTCTTTTACTGACAGGACAACCTAGTCCCAGTGTTATCAGATACTTTCTGTATTTAACGAATTATATTTCCATGAATATGAAATAATTGGAGAGTAAAATCCTGTTTTGTGGATTATTTAAAGAAAATTTTATTCAAGCCACAGAAAATATAAACAATGAAGCACGTATGAATCCCTGTATCCTTTTCCCCAATCGTTAGTTGCTCAGAATCATTTTTAAAAGCAGGCATGCTTTATGACAAAAAACAATGTTATTCTTTGCTATCATATGAAGAGAATATTGAAATAGTTTATCACATTTGTAGAATTCACATTGAATACGGAGCTTGGGCTGATGGTTTGATTTTACTTTCCATCAGTCTTAAATAGGGAACAATTATTCATTCTTTTGCTATCAGAAAACATTGTTTTTATAATAGCTTGCATCTGATTAACACGTTGTCTAAATCCCCAGGTGGGACATGTGTAAAACTTTGATTTAAATCCAAAATTGAAAACAAATACCGTGGCAATTTGTTTTATTTGGTCCTCTGATGCTCTTGTACCGACACAACTGACTGGTGTTGAAATTCTAAGCAGATGATTTAAACACAGCAATCTAGCAGTAGAACGTGATCACTGAGAGAGTAGAAGGTCTCACGGTTTGGGGTGTGGGGTCGATGGTAATGCAGGGATTATAGAACAGCAGTCAAAGCTAAATCTACTGCCGAATGAACCCACACGGGCATTTCTGTCCCAGGTATTTCACAGTAGAAGTGTTGTCTGACCCTGTGCGACATACTGAATGGAACTGAAATAATTTAAATAGTTTGTTCCACGTTAGAGTGTTGTACATGATCTTATCATATTGTATAATATTAACTGGAGGCAGTTAATGGCAGTTAACTAATTAGCATTAGTTATTACTGTAATTGTGAAGTGCCTCTCCAAAAGATAATGTTACTGAACATTCCAAAATCTCCGGAGGATTTTCCATTTATTATTGTTTTCTTAATGATGACCTTGAAACTGTAGATCTTTGCATTGTAAATTCTCAACTTATTTCACATATTCATATGTACAGTGTCAAGTAATAATAAATGTGACAAAGTATCCTTCCACATGCTTCTTTTATGTAAAACACCGCGAATTGTTTAATGAGATATCATGAATAGTCTCCTTCCACCTGTTCGATATTTTTGCAGAGTTTTTCAGTGGATGATTCGATTCAGTTTCTCATTGTTTCCAGTGCGGGTTTGGTTACATTTGTCAATGTCTATCGACAACAAATGCTGGTTCACGACAGGAAAACTCTCCCTAAATGTTATTGCATACCTCCATGATGAATTGTCTTTTGTTTTTGCAAAATGGATTGTATTCTAAAATCCTGAATTTGAAGGTCATTTAAGAATATTTTCTGCAAGCCAAAGAACAAAGAGAAAGTATGAAATCTATCTGACTCCCTGAATCATTTTTTTTAACAATTGGCCCCAGATCAAAATCAATTTATACGAAATGTGCATATTTATTTTAATTTGTCACTTATTGAGATTGTATAAAGTGAATATTGAAACAGTTTCCTTAATTTATAAATTTGTCATTAAATACGTTTTGTCCTGTTTGATTTTAAGTTCATCAAATTCAAATAGGCAACTGTTATCCACTTTTGTCGCTGACAGCAAAAGCGGATCTAATATTTGTCATCTGATTAACATTTAATTGTATTTCCAGAGGAGAATTGAGTTAAATTCAGTTTTAGTACCAAAATTGAACATAAATGCCGCAAGAGTTGGTTTTATATTGTTTTCTATGGCTGTCGTACAGACGCTGAAGACTGGAGTTAAAATTCTAATGAGGCGTTTAAAACCGAGACTCCTGGAAGTAGAAATTGCTCAGGGTTACAATCGAGTGTATGGGAGTCAGAACTGCAGTATACTGAGATCTGCATCTAGCCGACTCATCCCACATTGAGATATCTGTCCCCAGAATTTCTCAGTGAAGTGCCGTGTGATGCAGAGAATTAGATTAAATAGTTCTTACAGCATTTGGAACGTTCAGAAAGGACAATAAATATTGTATAATATATTAACAGGAGGTGCAATCAATATTGCTACATTTGTACTGATTATTATTAGAGTTATCAATTACACCCTCCAGAAATGAAGCTACTGTTTTCAGGGGATTTGACGTATGAACAGTTTTATTTAGTCACCGAAAATCTTCAAATCAAAGCCTTTTCACATTAAATCATGCTTTCTATTTCATACATTTAGGTGCACGGTGTTGTGTAATAATTAGTGTTTCTCAGACTCTTTCTATATGATTCATACATTTGATGTAATATTTAATATCCAGACGCGTTTCTGAATCTCTTTCCACATGTCCCATACTTTTTTATATGGTGCGATGCAGTGTTTAATGAAAGATCTGGAGTTGTTTCCCAGTCTCTGGGGAAAGGTGGGAAAGTAGATCTGGGGCAGTAGATCAGCCATAATTTAACTGAATGCCGGAGTAGGCTGCGTAGGCAGTATGGCCTAATCCTACTCCTATTAAATTCTTTAATGTCCTTCCACATGTCCCATACTCTGATCACCTGTGGAAGAAACCCTGAATTCGTTTGCATATTTCAATTCACTAGACAGGGCCCAGAACAAATTGTCTCGGTACTGTAAAATTTTGATGCGTGTTTGTTTATTTCTAACCGTGGTAACGTTTCTTCAGACACTAGCTGATGTGTTATGGATAGTGATTGCTAAAACTTACTGATAATGCTATTGACGCACAGAGTCCGGATTGTTTGATATGAGTTTCTTCTGTCCAGTGCTTTGCTTGTCAGTGTAAGCGATAATAACTGTAATTCTATCAATTAATTTGCTTCTGAAATCTACAAGAGCTCACCTAATTGTGGAAGTAGTTCAAATTGGAACTAAAATAGTTTGATTAAATATAATTATTTTGATTCTTGACCTACCTAATAATCTGCCGTGACAAGCATGTACTTATAAACTCTTTGTACTGACTGTATTTTGTAATCCCTAAACCACTCCATCCCTGGTTTTGTAACACATTCAAGAGTTTAATTTCTGGCCTTTGTATATCCCACGTTTATCCCGTTTCAGTTCACCTCCTTTGAGTTGATTGTTATTTATAATTAATATTTCCATGTTACTGTTTGTAGTAATACGGTACAATAGCAAGTTGACATCAGTATAAAATGTTAAAATAACTTAACAGTTTTGCACCAAACCCATTAGTCTAAACATCAGGAAGGTAATGGTGCGACCGCCGAAATCTGAGGTGTGGGAAGCGGGAGTTACCACTTGTCGGTGAGAGCAGGGGAAACGGGTGAGCGGGACTGTCCGAGCCAGGATAACAGCAGCAGAGTTTTAGATCAGTTGAAGTTTACCTCGGGATGGAGGCCGACCAGAAGAGCATGGGAATAATGGGTATATTCCCTGTATGTGGAGGTGATTTGGATAACGGTACACAAAGAAATGCATTCAAACTTTTTCAAGAAAAATAATGAGAGCGGTTAGAAATTGTGAGGAAGGATATGAGAGCCAAATGGAGGAGTCAGCAGATATGAGTAGTGCAGATAAATGGAAAAATAGCAATGATTGAGAAAGGGGAACGACTGAACATTTATCTGAGATGGTAAGAAATAAACTGGTCGAATAGACAAATATGGGAATCTCGGTTACAGATTGTTTAGATTCATTTTCGGGATATGAACTCGCTGGCTAGCCAGAATTTACTGAATAACCCGACTTAGCCAGATGGGATGGCGGGGTGTTTTCTTGGACCACTATCGTCATGTTGGCGATATTGTTCTGCACCCATGTGTTGTCTATCCCTAGTTTCGCTAAGAAGGTGCTCGTGGGTTTTCTCCTTGAACCACTGGATTATCTGGGAAAAAAAGTCCAGTGTGACATGGGTGGTAACAGGCTGAAATGATAAATGCATGAAGAGTAGGGGAAATGACTGAATGGATTGAAGAAGATTCGCGGACTCTACAGAAACACTGAGATTGGAACCGTTTATCAGTAAATACTGAAAGATTATTCCCCCTCGTCTGTCATTGGGTCACTGGAAAAGGGGATGTATGGGAACTGACTATTATCACGGAAAGTTGGTAGGAATGCTAAGGCTCCTACTGGGAGGAAGTCACACACTATTTACATTATCGAATTAGGAGCATAAAGAGACCAATGAGATAATAGTTGGGAAAATGTAACACATTCAAGATTACTCAGAAGGCACAGCTGAGGACAGGAATTGGTGTCCCGTTGGCAATAATATATCACCAGAGTATACAAAGAGACAACAATACATGGGAGATATATTTTCACCAGGGAGTTGGGGAGCAGGTCAACACACTGTCTGCAGTATATAACGTTGTGAATAGAAAAACACCCGGAGAGCTGTGAGACACATTGTGATCAGGGAGATTGGGAGCAGGTCAACACACCATCTTTCGTATATAATGTTGAGAACAGAAAAATAGCAGGAGATCTGTGAGACACATTGTGATCAGGGAGATTGGGTACAGGTCAATACACCGTCTATAGTATATAATGTTGTTAATAGAAAAACACCTGGAGCTCTGTGAGACAAATTGTGATCAGGTGGATTGGGAGCAAGTCAACACACCCTCCATAGTATGTAATGTTGAGAATTAAAAAAACACCTAGAGATCTGTGAGACACATTGCGATCAGCGAGATGGGGAGCAGCTCAATACACCCTCTATCGTATATAATGTTGCTAATAGAAAAACACCTGGAGATCTGTGAGACAAATTGTCATCAGGGGGATTGGGAGAGTCAAACGACAGACTGCATTTTTAAAAAGCAGAAACACTTAACCAGTAAACGGGAGGACCATTGATCGAACATCATTAACGGGTAAAAGAATAGGGCACGTCGGCGAGGCAGGTGACAAGAGAATCGGAACAGCAGCAACTTAGTAAGACACAGTCAGCACGGAGTTAGGAGACTGACAGATATTTCATCTTGTTTTGTTTTGTTTGAGGAAGCTATATATTTTATTGAACAGCAGAAAGGCCCAATTACACCTTTATGGAAACTTTGAAAGTTACAGGTGGAAGGCTGTGCAATAAATTAAAAGGCATCGAAATTTACCGCAGGATCAGAAAATCTTTAATTGAATTTAAATGTTCCCATTCCTTCTCGAACTTTCGATCAGAATGCTGAATTCACTGACAGTGCCATCACCAGTGGGTTGAAAAGCAGATCCATCACCACTCTCTTCTCAGGGCACCTACACAGGTCATCAATGGTCAGAGCACCATCAGCACAAATGTACAGGGCGATGGGGAAAGGGAGTGGGACTAATTGGACTGCACTTACAAAGAGACAGCATAGGCACCATGGGCCGAATGGCATCCCTCTGTGCTGTTTCAATGTAAAATTCTATAAGGGAGAGGATCATCACCACCGCCTTCTCAGGCACCTTCACACTGGTAATACATAAGGCCCACCCACCGCCACAAGGGGAGAGTGTATCCGGGTGTCAGTGTTTGTATATGTGAAAACAATTCTGGATACATTTAGGCCCATTACCAATATTAATTTGATGCAGAATCTGTATTTTCTGTTTTAATGAATGAAATCACGTTAGGGTTATAATTTCTTCCGCAAAGTGTTGGGAATAATGACCCTGCAGTTAGTTGTATTTGTGTCTTTTCTTTCAGACAGTTTCACTCATTTCTTTTCCCAGTGAACTCTAATTGTTAACTTCTCATTTCAGGCAGACCTGGGAACAGTAAGACTGACCCGTCAGGTAATCGCCCTTTTTTTTCACACTATCTGCTATCTCTCTGCTCCAACCCATCCCATTAAATATTAAGCTTGGGCGACAGTCTCAGCACCTTTTTGATCACGTTGCCCTGTTGCTAGTCAGAAAGGGAGTGTGTCGCTCATTGTGATAGTAAAGATCTTTAATTCTAGCTGACAGATGGCTGCTGCCTTCATGTGGAGAGACAGTAACTGAGGGTCTCTGCAGAGCAGAGTGAGAATAATCAGCTCCACTCACACTGTTACCTAGCTGAGAGAGACTGCTGTCTTCATACGGTGGGACAATAATTGAGGGTCTCTGAAGAGCAGAGTGTGAAGAATCACCTCCACTGACATTGTTCCCGGTCCAAAGGTCCACCTCACCAATCTGTGCTGACATCCTGATCACATCATCATCCAGCCTTATCTTTATTGGCTGTGTTGGGTGAGGGGGTAATTTCCCCTGCTCTTTCGTGGTGCTGGGATCTCACTGTGTTCGCCCAATCAGTACTTAGCACGTAAATATGAGATCATTACAGCCACGCCCATCTCCCCACTTCTGCCGGTTAAATCGACTCTGAGCCTGTCGCCACCCCGTTCCCATTGGAGCCGTTGTGTTGGTGGGAATATCCGGCTGTCTCCTGGTTCCCTGCTCGTTTGCACCGTTTATTAGTATTTCAGTTTCCTTTTTCTTTTATGTGTAATATTGACTTCGGGTTTTATTAGGGTTCTGAGTGCAGACTGATGTTCCTATCAATTCATGCCAGGTGAATGGGGAGGGTTCGTGCGCTGGGAACCTGTGGGTTTAACACACTCGAACCGCTTGCTGATATTTTTGATATTTTACAGAGACGGTGAAGCTGAGACTGGTGAATGGTGGCAGTCGGTGCGCTGGGAACCTGTGGGTTTAACACACCATAACCGCTTGATGATATTTCTGATATTTTACAGAGATGGTGAAGCTGAGACTGGCGAATGGGGGCAGTCGGTGCGCTGGGAGAGTGGAGATAGACTAAAGGGGACAGTGGGGGACTGTGTATGGCTCGTACTGGGACCTGCTTGACGCCACTGTTGTGTGTCGGGAGCTGGGCTGCGGGACCGCGGTCTCTGCACCGCATCGGGCTCACTTTGGGGAAGGGTCCGGACTCATTGTGACGTTCAATGTAAAGTGCAGCGGGACCGAGGCCGCTCTGCGGCAATGTGAGTCAGCTCAATGGAGTCACTATTCCTAATCACACTCCGATGATGCCGGTGCCATCTGCTCAGGTAAAAATCTTTCTCAGTCTCTCATCTCCCACCGCGGCTGATAGAATCTGGGAAGTAGAAAAAGTAAAACAATCCGGGACGGTCAGTACCCGAAATGTCAGATGTTAATAATTCCAGTAGTCTCCGGTAAGAATTAATGTTAATGTTCGGATCACTGTTTAAAATTATATCATTAGCACCATATTTATTAAACATTCTCCACCGGCAGCAGCAAATACCTGATACTCAGCACATTTACAAGACAGACAGTGCAGTTCCAATTGCAATTTTCCCTAAAGCCGCAGAGAATGTTCTGAACCGATGGAAATGTCACAATCTTAATCCAACTCTCCCTTCATCAACCCAGCAGCCGCTACCCGGCATGCACTGTCAGCCCGGCTGTTCGCCTGCAATGATCGCTTGGCCTCAGATCTGATGTATTACACAGATTGTGAAGCTGAGACTGGGGAGCAGGGGAGGGAGAGAGGTAGGTTTCTCAGCCTCGGGGAGCTGAAGTAATGGGTCCGCAATGATTGTGGGTATCACAAGAGGAAACTGCGCGTTAATATCCCACCGCTGCCTGCGCATTGCCTTTTAAATTTTAGGAAATATTGAGAAAGTAAAATGCACAGAATATTAAACAAAGGAGCTAAGATAGTTCCGGAAGTAGCTGCAACGATTAAACTCAACACCGTTGAACTATTGGAAGAAAAGAGGCGAGTTTGCCTGAAAACATGGCCAGTAATGAGGATAGCAATAGACTTCAAGAGGATAAAGCGAGGCTGGTGAAATGGGCGGACAGGTTGCAGATGAAATTTCATGCAGAGAAGTGTGAACTGATGCATTCTGGTTGGAACACGGAGGAGAGGCAATATCACAGAATCACTGAACTGTTACAGTGCAGAAGGGGACTATTCGGCCCATCATGACTGCATAGGCTCGCTGAAAGAGAAATTCACTCAGTTCAATTCCCCTGCCTTCCCTCCATAACCCTGCACATTCTTGCTTTTCATATAACTGTCTAGTTCCATTTTGAATGCTTCAATGGAACCAGCTTGCACCACGTTCTCAGACAAACATTCCAGATCTTAAACACTCGCTGCATGAAAAACATTTTCCGCATGTCACTTTAGCTTTTTTTTACCAAATGCATTAAATTGGTTTCCTCTCCTTCTCGATCCTTTCACTAGTGGAAACAGTTTCTCTCTACCTACTCTGGCCAGAATCCTCATTATTTTGAATACCTCTGACTAATCACCTCTCAGCCTTCTCCTCTCCAAGGAAAACAATCCAAACTTCTCCAATTTATCTTCATAACTGAAATTCCTCATCCCTGGAACCATTCTCATGAAACGTCTCTGTATTCTCTCCAATGCCCTCACATCGTTCCTCAAGTGCGGCGCCCAGATTTGGATGCAATACTCCAGCTGAGGACGAACAGGTGCCTTATACAGGTTCAACATAACTACCTTGCTCTTGCACTCTATGCACATATTAATAAAGCCCAGGGCCGTGCATGCTTTATTTAACGATCTCTCAACCTAGCCTGCCACCGTCAATGACTTATGCACTATTAAACCAAGGTCCCTCTGCTCCTGTAACCCCTTTGGAATTGAACCCTTCATTTTATATTTCATCTTCATGTCAGTCCGACCAAAATGAATCACTTCACATTTCTCTGCATTGAACTTCATCCGCCAACTGCCTGCCGATTCCACCAAATTGTCAATGTCCTTTTGAAGATCTGTACTAACCTCCACACAGTTCGCAGTGCTTCCAAGTTTTGTATCATCTGCAAACTTTTAAATTGTGCCCTGGACACCAAGGTTCATTTATATATAGAAATAGACTGGGACCTGAAGATTGAAGGATACATGGCATTTAGGAAGGGCAGGAAGCTAGGAATAGGTGGAGGGGTAGCTCTGTTAATTAATGATGGTATTAGCGCAACGGTGAGGGATGACCTAAGTTCAGGAGACCAGGATATACAAGCTGTTCAGGTAGAGATGAAAAATCATGAAGGCAAGAATTTTCTTGTCAGAAGTGGTGTACAGACCACCTGACATTCACCACACGGTGGGGCGGGTTAAAAATGAAAGAATGAATGGCAGCCTGTCAGAAAGGTACAGTGATAATTAGGGGCGGATTTTCACCTACATATGGACTGGAAAAGTCAGATGGGCAGAGATAGCCTAGATGAGGACTGCATAGAATATTTTCGGGATAATTTCTTGGAACAATACCTTGTGGAGCCAACCAGAGAGTAGGATATACTGGACCTGGTACTGTGCAATGAGGCAGGAATAATTAATGACCTCACAGTTAAGGCGCCCCTAAGTAGCAGCGATCATGATACGATTGAATTTTACATTCAGTTTGAGGGAGAGTAGAGTGGGTCCAAGACTATTATTTTAAACTTAAATAAGGGCAATTATGAGGACATGAATGCAGAGCTAGCTAAAGTGAATTGGCAAATCAGGTTATGGGATAGTTCAATAGAGTTTCAGTGGCAGACATTTAAGGGAATATTTCAGAATACACAATTTCTCATATTTCAACGAGAAAGAAACATTCCAAGAGTGGGTCCCACCATCCGTGGTTAAGTAAAACAGCCAAAGGTCGTATCAAACTTAAAGAAAAAGCCTGTAATTGCGCAAAGATGGGAGGCAGGTCAAAAGATTGGACAGAATATTTTTTAAAAAACAAAGGATGACTAAAACATTGATAAGGCAGGTAACATTAGAGGACGAGAGAAGGCGAGATAGATATATAAGGACAGATATTAAGAGTTTGTACATATACATTTAAAAAAAAAAGAAAAGAGGTAGTAAACTGAGCGTTGAACTTATAAAATGTGAGTCAGGGGAGTTAGTAATGGAAAATAAGGAGATGACAGATGAATTGAACAGATATTTGGCATCGGTCTTCACTATTGAGTATAAAAGTAACATCCCAGTTTTAGCTGTAAGTCGGGAAATGGAAGGGACGGAGGAACTCAATAAAATTGCAAACACCAGGGAAAAGATACTGAGCAAATTATAGGAGCTGCAGGCTGACAAGTCCTCGGGACCTGATGGACTTCATCCTAGGTGTTAAAAGAAGTAGCAAGTGAGGTAGTTGATGCGTTAATTTTAATTTACCAACATTCCCTAGATTCGGGGAAGGTTCATTTTGATTGGAAAATAGCGATTGCAACTCCTTCAATCTGAAAGGGAGGGAAACAGCAAGCAGGAAACTAAAGGTCAATTAGTTTAACACCTGCCTTAGGGAAAATGTTACAAGCTATTATTAAAAATGTTATAGCAGGGCATTTAGAAACATTCAAGGTAATCAGGTATAGTCAACATGGCTTTGTGAAAGGGAAATCATGTTTCACCAATTGATTGGAGTTCTTTGAGGGAATTACATGTACTGTGGATGAAGGGCAACTGGTAGATGCATTGTACTTAGATTTCCAGAAGGCATTTGATAAGTTACCACATCAAAGGCTATTGCAGAAAATAAAAGCTCATGGTGGAGGGGGCAACATATTAACATGGATGGAAAATGGGTTAGCTCACAGGAAACAGAGAGTAGGCATAAATGGGTCATTTTTCTGGTTGACAAGATGTAATGAGTGGTGTGCCATAGGGATCTGTGCTGGGGCCTCAACGTTTCACAATTTATAGAAATGACTTCGATGCAGGGACCGACGGTATGCTTGCTAAATTTGCTAATGACACAAAGATAGGTAAGAATGTTACTTGTGAAGAGGACATAAGGAGTCTGTAAACAGATATAATTAGGTTAATTGGGTGGGCAAAGACCTGGCAAATGGAGTATAGTGTGTGAAAGTGTGAAATTGCCCACTTTGGCAGCAAGAATAGAAGGGAAGCATATTATCTAAATACTGAGAGATTGCAGAGCTCTGAGGTACAGAGGGATATGGGTGTCCGAGTGCATGAAACGCGAAACGTTCGTATGCAGGTACGGCACTTAATTAAGAAAGCTAGGAGAATGTTATAATTTATCGCGAATGGAATTGAATACAAATGTAGGGAGGTTATGCTTCAGCGACACAGGGTATTTGTGAAACCACATCTGGAATATTGTGTACAGTACTAGTCTCCTTATTTAAGGAATGATGTACATGCGTTGGAAGCAGTACAGAGAAGGTTTACTCGTCTAATATCTGGAATGGGTCACCTGTTGTACGAGGAAAGATTTGACAGGCTAGGCTTGCATCCTTTGGAATTTAGGAGAGTAAGAGGCGGCATGATGGAAACATATAAAATCCTGAGGGGACTTGACAGGGTTGTTGTGGAAAAGATGTTTCCCCTTGTGTGAGAATCTCGAACTGGGGGTCACTGTTTAAAAATAAGGGGTCGCCCATTTAAGACAGAGATGAGGAGAATTTCTTTGTTTCAGTGGGTCGTGACTCTTTGGAATTCTCTTCCTCAAAAGGCAGTGGAAGCAGAGTCTTTGATTTTTTTAAGGCAGAGGTAAGTAGATTCTTGATAACCAAGGGGCTGGAAGGTTATCTGGCGTAGGTGGAAATGTGGAGTAATCAGTTCAACCATGAACTTATTGAATGGTGGATCAGAATCGAGGGGTTGAGTGGCCTACTCCTGCTCCTAATTTGTATGTTCACGCATATCTTCATATATAACAGGGTATATCTGATACATCCTCTTTATTAATTTTAAACCCCTATAGTATCAGAATTACCTACTTTTTCACTATTGCCTGTGGTATATCTTCTTTCTTGGCAAAGAAAGACGCCACGAATTCAGTTAATACCTCAACTATGCCCGCTACCTCCATATGTAAATCTACTTTCTGATCCCTAATCGGCCCCACTCCTCCTTTTACCACCCTTTTACTATTTCTCTGTCTGGAGAAAACTTTGGGATTTCTTTTAATGCTAGCTGCCGGTCTCTTTTCAAGGGTACAATTATAAAGTGACTGCAGCCAAGAGTGACCTGGGAGTATTTCTAATCAAATCGTTGAAGGCAGCATGGCAGGTTGAGAAAGTGGTTAATAGGGCAATGGAATGTTAGCCTTTTTAAATAGAGGCATCGAGTACAAAAGTAAGGAAGTTATTATGAACATTTGTGAAACACTGGGTTCACCTCAACTGGCGTATTGTGTACAATTCTGGGCACGACATTTCAGAAGAATGTGAATGCTTTAGAATGGGTGTAGAAAGGATTTACAAGGAAGGTTCAAGAGATGAAAGACTTCAGTTACATTGATAGGTTGGAGAAGCTGTGGTTGCTCTCCTTAGAACAGAGAATGCTACGAGTAAATTTGATAGCAGTGTTCAAAATCATGAGGGGTCAAGACAGAGTAGATAGAGAAGAAGAGTTCCTCTTGGCAGAAAGGTCAATAACCAGAAGACACTGTTATAAGGTGGATGGCAAAAGAACCAAACGTGACATGAGGAACAAGTTATTTATACAGCGAGTGGTTAGGATCTGGAATGTGCTGCCTGCGAGTCTGATGGAGACAGATTCAATTGTGGCTTTCAGTATGGAATTGGACAAGCACCTGAAGAGAAAATCTTTGCATGGCTATGGGGACAGGACAGAAGCATAGGGCTAGCTGAGGTGCTCTTACTGAGAACCAGCATGGACACAACGGGCTGAATGGCCTCCTTCTGTGTTGTGAACATTCTATGATTATATGCTGACTGCTGTATCTTGCTGGTCATAAACTGTCTGTCCAGTTTTTTAAACCTCAAACTGTGAATGTGGTTTCAAGATAATTAATTTCATATGAAGGGCTTTGAAGGGTGATCATGACAGACAGTAGAAAACTGGGTGCAAAACAATCAACAAAGTGTGGTTAAAGGTAGTTATTCAGACTGACAAAAGGTGAGAAGTATTATGTGATAATTCATGTCAATGTGTTAGCGCTGTGCAAATGTGTTCTATTGTTTGGTCCATTCCGAAGATTACGGCACACAACATTAAGAAGCGGCTGAGCAGACGTTAAGGGCCCGATAATACTGCAACTGTAGTGCTGAAGATCTGTGCTCTGAAACTAGCGACAACTCTAGCCAAGCTGATCCAGTACAGTTACAGCAGTTACAGCACTAGGATTCAACTGATATGGTGTAAAGTTGCTCAGTTACACACTGCCTGGAAAAGCAGGGAAACACTGACTAGTTAGCACCCAATCAACCTTCTCCCAATCAACACCAAATATTTCCTTGTGCTGGGTGTGACTCCCCTTTCAACGTATCACTCATGAACAAACCTCAATCATTTTTTGTATTTCCAAGAACTTTGTTAACATGTATTGATATTTTATTGATTTTTGTGTCTGTACCCCTAAGTCCCATTGCTCCTCGATGCAATTTAGATTATCATTGTCTCAGGAATATGGCTTCTCACTCTTCCTACCCAAATGTGTAAGTGTACATTTATCTGCATTAAAATTCACTTACAATTTCGTTGACGTAAAGTATTTTTCTCACAATCTGCCTTTGTATTAACTATTGCTCCAAGTAGATGTCATTAGTGAATATTACAATTGTGCATCCCTTTTCTGAGTCGAAATCATTTATGTTAAATATGAACAACAGTACTCCTAGCACCAGTTCTTGTCACACAATACTTCTTGCCCAGTTCTAACTGCTGATACAGTGCATGTTTCTCAGTTACAGTGACGGCGACTGGGGAAGTTATAAATAAATAAAGTAACATTTTAAACATGATAGTTCTGTCACATTATAAGCAGTAGTGATACAGGAAATCCAGCATCATCCGTTTTGAACAGAATCTGAGAACGAATGTTGCCAGATCTGTGATTAATCAGATGCGAATTGAAATGTAAATATTTGTATTATTGTGATTATTAAAGTATTATGCTAATTATGATATAATATGCTGATTAAGATCACAGATATCCTAGACTAACATCCGGAGACTCTCCATGCTCAGGCAGACTGGAGATCCAGTGTGGTGAAAACTGGGGAACAGTCTGTGACCTTGACTGGGATTTGAAAGACGCCAATGTGGTCTGTAGTCAGCTTCAGTGAGGAGTCGTCGTGTCTGTGCCAAGATATGCCCATTTTGGAGAGGGCACTGGGCTCGTACGCACTGATATCTTTGAATGCACTGGAAACGAGTCCAGTTTATTGGACTGCCGCCTTTTTCAAGGAACTCAACAGGAGTGCAGCCATAGGAACGATGCCAGTTTGATCTGTTCCGGTGAGTACAGACTTACCTAAAAGCAGACAACGTCCTGCTTAATATTTGCAAAACTGAGGAAAGTGGCATTCCCATGTTGCAGTCTGAAAGGTTCATATCTAAACTAGTCATTGTAGTTTACTATTACTTTAAAGGTCTGGTGTAACGTGATACAAAATACCCGCAATTAATGGTTAACAAGATGGTTCTAAATCTTAACATTTATTCTGCAAGAAGCAGAATTTTCCCAAGTTTGTTTACCACTGCACCGAATGTATATTTAGAATTGAATATTGGCTGCAACAGTTGGGAGTTGACTGAATGAATATGCACTGGCCTATTTCGATACATTAATTTGAACACCACGAATGATCCGACATTACAATAGCCTTCTGACCCTCCCTGACCACGTTATTATTCTTATCATACAACATTGAAACAGGTCCTTCGGCCCACCGAGTCTCTGCCGACCAACAACCACCCATTTATACTAATCCTACATTACCTACCATTCTCCGAGCAACTACCCACATTGGGGGTAATTTACAATGGTCAACTTACTTTCGAACTGCAAGTCTTACGCGGTGGGATGAAACCAGAGCACGCGGCAGAATCCCACGCATTCACAGGGAGAACGTGCAAACTCCGCACAGACATCACCCAGAACTGAACCAAGGTCACTGGAGCTGTGATGCTAACCACTGTTCCACTGTGCCCACGTTAACACTTACTGAACGGCAGGGTATAAAAGAACGGCTGTACTCTAGCACTGCTCAGTGCAATCAGGCCAGAAGTGAAAGATTACAACGTTATTTTATCGAATGTGTGCATTTTACTCGCTAAATACCACCGGATCGGACACATATCCACATTATCAGTACAGAGCTTTCAGTTGCACCAGCCTGTTCGATCATTCAGTTAGATCATACCTGATATGTTCTTCAAAGTCTCTTTACCTGGCTTTGAACCAGATTCCTTGATACACCGAGCTAACAAAAATCTAACAATATTAGTCTTGAAAATTTAGATTAGATGTACTTTGGAAGTTGTTAGGGAATGTTCCAGATTTACACTGTTTTTGCAGAAAAATGTGTTTCCTAATTGTTCGCTGAGGCCCAACTGTCTTCAGGTGCTTTGTCAGTAACCTTACCACCATCAAAATGACAGAATTTGGGCTTTTTGCTGATGATTGCATGGTCTTTAGTTCCATTCACAATTCCTCGGATTAAGAAACAGTTCATGCCCACTTACATCAAGATCACGACATTATTTAGACTTGGGCTGAAAGGTAGAAAGTAACACACTCACCACCTCCGTGTCAGGTAATGATTATTTCCAACAAGAGAGACAATATCATCTCCCCTCGCTATTATAATCAGTGAATTCACTACCAGCATCAAGTCCTACTGGGTGTTGTCATTGACAAGAAACTGAACTGGACCATTCACAATAATGTTGTGTGACGGGAGCAGGTCAGATGATCGGCATTCTGTGGCAAGTAGCTCACCTGTAGAATTCCCAAAGACTTTCCAGCAGCTGGAAGACATGGGTTGGGAATGTGAAAGGATATGACTCTTCCAAATTTCAGGGAACCCAGCCTCAGTTTGTGTAATCCTTCTTCATAATGAGGGGAGGCAGTGGCGTGGTGCTCGTGTCACTGGACTAGCGATACAGAGTCCCAGGCAAATTCTGGGGACGCTGGTTCAATTCCCACCATCGCAGCATGTTGAATTTAAATTCAGTTAATAAATCTGGAATTGAATACTCGTCTCAGTAATGGTGACCATGAAACCATTGTCGATTGTCATTTAAAAAAAAATCTTGTTTAATCATATCCTTAGGGGATGAAATCTGCCATTGTTACCTGGTCTGGCCGACATGTGACTAGAGACCCACAGCAATGTTGTTGACTGTTAACTGTCCTCTTACATAGTCTAACAAGTCACCCAGTTGTGAAAGGCAACGAGGCATGAACAATGAATGCTGGCATTGCCTGAGACACCCACATCTTATGAATGAATAAAAAAACAGAAACATTTGAAGCCAAGGTATCATTCTCGTATCTCTTATGCTGTACAGTCTCCCTGGTCAATATATCCTTCCCAATGCACATTGCCCATAGCTGAACATTGCACCAGATGGGGCCTGACCAGTTTTTTCTTTTTAGCTGCAGCATCATTTCTAGCCCCTTGTATTCCATTCCTGTAGATATAAATCCCAGCAATCCATTGACTGTTTTGATTTTCGTTCCTGTACTTGCCTATCACCCTGAAGTCTCTTTTCCCTGTGCTGCATCCGGCTTTTCACCATTTAGAAAGTACTGTAATCTTATTAAGTCCAAGTTGGACACCTCACACTCACCAATATTGAAATAGTTTTGCACAGTCACTGAATCTGTTTTTTGGAAAGTTATGCTTAAAATATACATGATTACAATATGGCTGATGGTTTCTTTCAATTGCAATATTTAGTATGTCAATTATATGTGGCTTTCTATCCAGTCATCGAAATCATTAATAAATATGGTGAATAGTTGAGGTTCCTGTGGGACGGCGCCATCACATCCTGCCAGTTAGATGATCTGTCCATTATCCCTGCTGTCTGTCTCCTCCCACTAAACAAACGTCCGAAGCAGGTCAATAATTTTCCCTAAATTCTATGAGCTTCAACTTTAGCCAACAATCAGTTACAAGGGATTTTGCTGAGTGCTTTCTGGAAGTTCATCTGAATAACATCCATTGAGGATCCCCTGTCCTCTACTTTAGTTACCTCCACAAAATATTTGATCAGGTTCATCAAGCATGATCTACCTTTTACAAATCCATGCTGGCTCTCTCTGATTAGCTGCAACTTTTCAAGGTGATCAGCCTCTCCATCTTTAAATGTATACTCTAGTAATTTCCTGACAACTGCTGTTAGGCTAACCAGTCTATAATTCCCTCGGTTCCCTCGCTAAATTTTCTTTAAATAGCAGTGTGACAATTGAAATTTTCTATCTACTGTCCCAGCAGTTTGCTCTCTATCATTAACAAAGTGATGGAAGGTGTTGTTTACAGCGCTATCAAGCAGTACTTACCAATGAACTACTCACTGATGCTCAGTTTGGGTTTGTTTGGACCACTCAGCTTCAGACCTCATCACACCCTTTGTACAAACATGTATGATAAAGCTGCATTCCAGATGACAGTGACATCCCTCAATGTCAGGTCAGCATTTGTCCGACTGCGGCAACAAAGAACCTTAATAAAAGTTGTGTCCATGTAAATACTGATGCAAAGTAATTATGTATAATTCCTGCTATTTCCTTATTTTCATTTATAATATCACAACTGTCATTGTAATGAGACCACATTGCTTTTAATGACAATATATTTATGAAGTTATTGTAAACGTTTTGCAGCTCTTGCGAACTGTTTTGTCATCCTTTGCTATTCTTTGTATCTCTGCCATTCACGAAGATCTGTACATTTTTCGTTTTGCATTTTTGCATGTTTTTTGTCTCTTTTATACTTATGATGTTATTGTGGCGTGCACGCCAGTCCATAATAGATGAGGTTGAGTTTGGAATTGGACCATTCAATGCGGTGGTCATTGAGTTGAGCTTCTTTGATGGCAGGCTTGTGCCGTTCACTGCGTCAAGGAAGCTATGGAGATCGATAAACACAAGACCTTCCCCCTCACAGTGGCCTGTTCCTCAGTGAATATCAGGGTTTCCCTCCTCGAGAAACGCACAAGCACCTGCTGTGCAGCCAACATACCACGTCCAGAACAGTAGCATGGATTGACTTGCCACGATGCACAATAACTGACGAATCAGCAGCAAGAATAATGGCATATACTGACCTCTCATGGAATATAATTAACTGACCAATAACAGCCTGAACAAGAACATAAAATAACCTATCAGTAGTAAGATCCTGCCCACATTCCCGTTCTGCACTACATATAAATAGAGAGCTTCCACCAATTACAATTATTTCTCCAAACAATGGGCAGAGTACATGGCCCAAAACGTCGTTGTCTGTCAGTATTTCTAACTGCTTTTTCAAGAAAGCAACTGCTGTTTTCAGCGCAAAGGCACGTGATGGAAAACCGGAAAATGGTCTGACTCAAATGTTGCATATTTTAGTTTTCTATTTTCCTGTAGCACCTAGATATTCTACATTTACAACTGTGCTCTACCCCCTCACCCCGACCCCCACCAACCTCCCCTCACCCATTTACTACTTTAAGGTTCCTGTAACAACCCTATGTATCCTTTATTCTGGGACCTTGATCCCAACCCGATTGAGGTGCTGCTCAATTCAACAGAATGGTTCTTTAATATCCCAGTGCAGGTGCCAGCGTCCCATGGAATGTAACACCTCTTTCCAACATCATAAACTTCAAGCACGTGCTCATCTCCCTAATCGTTTATTTTTCCTATGCCAATGTGCAAGCGGCTTGGATAATAATCCAGAGATTATAATCCTTGAGATCTTCTTTTCTATTTCAGCTCCTGGTACTCTCCGAAAAGAACCTCTTGCCTACTCTTCTCTATGTTGTTTCTCCCTACATGGTCCACAACGACTGGATATTTCCCCTCCATTCTTGCAATCTGATTTGAGATAACCCTCATTTCGCACAAGTTGGGAAAATACTGTGTGGGACTCTTAATGCCCTAATTATTGAATCACTTAAAAGTATCACATTATGCTCCACTCCTCCTCCTTTTGAACAGCTTCCTATTCGAAGGTATCCCGGTCAACATTCTGGCTGTCCTTCTAACAGTCTTCATCCTTATCCTCACAAATAGACAGTACTTTGTTCCTGTTCACTTCTGTTTATCCTCATTCTCCATTAGATCTGGATTTCCATTACTGTGTACTATAAGCTGCAACAACCTCATTCTGATCCTGCAGCTCTCTGCAAGGTGTGACTGAAATCTGCAGCAAACTGTCATATACTCTTCTTGCTGCCAGATGTGTTGGCGTTTCTCCAATTCCCACAACATCTCTATGATCCTGAGCCAGAGAGTTTCCAGGTGGAGATATCTACATCAGACAAGTTCCCTCGGGACAGTTCTATATCCACATTCCTATATCCAGAAAAAAAACTGCTCTGCCAGAACTTAATCTGTCTTTATTTTAGAGGTAAAATTATTTGTAGATGCATTTTAGCTTTAACGCTATTTTACTGGTTAGCTAACGACGAAACACTAAGCACTCATCAATTAACTTAATACTTATTTACAACTTACCCACGTCCTCTCACACTCTGACCTGACAATTGCTTCACTTAGTGAGTTTTTCCCTCTATTTGCCTGGTGTCTGCCTCTCAGCCCCTTCCAATAGGCTCTGCTCCTGCTGGCTGTGGCGCTGTTTTAAACCGGTGGCTCCAGTCACTGACTCCAGTTTAACAGACAAAACAGAACACCATCCGAACGCTCACCCTGTACTACCTAGAAGGACGAGGACAGCAGATGCATGGGAACACCATCTGCATGTTCTCCTCCGAAGCACACACCATCCTGATTTGGAACTATATAACTGGTCCTTCACTGTCGCTGGGTCAAATCCTGGAACTCCCTTCCTAACAGCAATGTGAGTGCGCTGAAAGCGCATGCACTGCAGTGGTACAAGAAGGCGGCTCACCACCATCTTTGCAAGGGCACTTCGGGATTGGTAATAAATGCTGTCCTAGCACGAAATTACCACCCCCTGTGAAAGAATAAAAAATACCTCCATTTCCCCCTCTGCACCGAATTCTTACTCTTAGCAAACTCTAACTTCCCACTATTTTCATAATGTATTCAGTTAACATTGCAATCTGTGGTTACACTCTGCCTTACTAGAAGTCTAAAAATAGAAACATAGAAAATAGGAGTAGGCGCAGGCCAGACAGCCTTTTCGAGCCTGCTCCGCCATTCAAACAAAGTCATGGCCTATCATCTAATTCAGTACGCTGTTCCCGTTTTTTCCCATATCGCTTGATTCCTTTGGCATTAAGAAAGATATCTATCTCCTTCTTGAATATATTTAGAGATCTGGCCTCCACTGCATTCTGTGGTCGAGAATTCCGCAGGTTCACCACCTTCTGAGTGAAGACATTTCTCCTCATCTCGGTTCTAAATAGCATACTCCATATCCGGAGACTGTGACCCGTGGTTTTGGACTCTCCAGCCATCGGGAACGTCCTCCCTCCATCTAGCCTGTCTAGTACTGATCGAGTTTTATAGGTTTCTCTGAGATCCTCTCTCATTCTTCTAAACTCTCGTGAATATAGTCCGATTCAAACCGATCTCTCTTCATACGTGAATCCTGCCATCCCAGGAATTAGCCTTGTAAATCTACTTTGCACACTCTTCATGGCAAGGGCATCCTTCCTCAGAACAGGAGACCAAAACTGCACACAGTACTCCAGGTGTGGTGTCACCAAAGCCCTGTATAGGTGCAGTAACATCTTGCTCCTTGAATCAAATCCTCTTGCAATGACGTCCAATATTATATGCTTTTTGAGGCACATTCGAGATGCAACAGTCTGGACAGTTTCCAGCTGACAGTAATTACCCGAGTTCGCACAATCACAGCTGATTGACAGCTTACTGCTAACCTGACTTGCCCTGTTAACTGCGAACAATGAACTGCCTTGCGGTTTGGTTTTTAATTCCAAGCGAATTGCTAATTGTTAAGGCTAGATTTCAGTGTTAGCCACTAATTACCAAATTCCAAACTTCCCACTCTGCTTACAACACATGGAGTTAAAGGTACACTCGATGCTTGCACACTTTGCCTTAACTCTACCTGACTGCATTGCAGAAGAACATTCCCCATGCAGGCAATTGCAGTTCAAGAGGACGGTCCTGACACCGGTTTCAAGGGCAAATAGAGTTGAGCAATAACTGCCACCTCTGCCAGAGATGTCCACATCCGCATAAATAAAAGCAGCTCCTAAATGGGCTTGTTTTGTATTTGTTCTCCAGATCTTCGACAGCTCATCTATCAAACCCCTTAACCATTTTAAACACATCAACTAGATAAGCTGTAATCCTTCTGAACCAAATCTACTGCAAACAAAGTTTATGCAACTTGTCTTCATAATGTAACGCTTTAAGCATTGTTGCCATTCTAGTGACACTGTCCTGAACAACCTCCAAAGCCAGTGGTTTTGTGAAGTGCCGTGCCCAAACGTGACAACAGAGACAACAGAAACATCACATCCTTCATCGTTTACATTCCAAAATCCAAGAGAGCAAGACCAACAATCGATTAGCGATTGCAAGAAGAGCTGTTAATTTTTGAGTGTTCAGCCAACTTCTTAAAGAGGTCCTGTAGTAATTATTGTGATGAAAGTACACAGACCTGAAACATAACTCTCTTGCTCTCTCCACAGATGCTGCTAACCCTGCTCAGTATTTCCAACATTTTCTGTTTTATTTCAGATTTCCAACATCTGCAGTATTTTGCTTTTGTGTTGCTGTGATAATTCTAATTGTTTTTGATAGATAATTTGTGTAAAGTATGGATAGATAATCGTGTACATAAGATTCAACTTTTATACCCATTTTCTATTTTGCTGTTTCTATGCAGAGGATGATTTATAAATTATTTGGATTTGGATTGGTTTCCAATACAGGGAAACATGGACCTCGATTGGTTGATGGGACGAACAGATGCTCTGGCCGGGTGGAGGTGCTGCACGGAGACCAGTGGGGGACGCTGTGTGACATGTACTTTGATCTGGAAGACGCCAATGTGGTCTGTGAGCACTTGCAGTGTGGGACAGTAACCTCAATCCCGGGAGGAGCTCACTTTGGGAAGGGAGCCGGTCCAGTGTGGAAGGAAAGTTACAGGTGTCGGCGGAATGAGACGCGATTGTGGGATTGTCCTGTTTCATCCTGGGAACAGTTTAGCTGCTCCCATGAAAATGATGCCAGTGTCATCTGTACGGGTGAGTCATCTCAGTCAATTGAACTGAAATACCTCAACTGTTCTGCTGTCAAGCATCATTGACTATTTCTACAGGTCGCTGATTCACTAGTTTTGCTGATCCCATGCTGCCTTTGACACTAAGATTCTGAGATGTGTTTGTCGGTTTATTGGTCTGAATTAAATTACAAATGAATCAAAGAGCTTCACTCCAGTAAACATTGAATACATACAATGTCTCGTGATTAGTACTTCCCGCTCATATAATATCTCTTTTGTGGTAAATCTAGGGCATTATTCAAGGGCTATAGAATCAGCAATTTGCTCCCAGGACCACTGCCATAGAATGGAAATGTTGCTCGAGCATTGAAACTGTGATCAATGTTGGCCGTTCAAATATGAATTATCATGGAATTCTCTGCAAAGATCAGCTGACAAATAGAAAAATCTGTGAACTTGTTTCCAGCTAAATGACATGAGATAAATTTTAATTTCCATTACATTAAGGGCAATAAAATGATAGTGAGTGAAGTAACTCGTTATTTCACCAATATGCTATGTCTTTGATTATTTCACAAACTTGATGTAAATTACAATTCTCCCAGTTATTCCTCAACCAGCGCCCTCTTATAACAGATTATCTGCTCAGTTAACTGATCGCTGTACGTGGGACATTGCTCAACGCAAATTGCTCCCACGTTTCACAATTTAAAATATAGGTAATAAAAACAGTAAGTACTGAAAATACTCAGAGGTTCTGGCAGCATCTATAGTGAAAGAAACAGAATCAACCTTGCAATTTGCAGCTTTTTCATCAGAACTTAGAGATTTAACAGTTTTTAAAGAAAGGGGGAAACAAGGAAAGAACGAAAGGAACAATTTGTGATATGGTGGAAGACAGGAGAGATTAAATGGTAAATGGCACAATGCAAGGCAAAAAGATATCGGAATGAGCAAACTAAAAAGCACATCTCGAGAGGAGCTGCAAATTAAAAGGCACAATATCGTCCAAAAATGGAGGGAATCGGATCTGAAATTGCTGAACTTCGTGTTCATTCCATAGGACTGTAAACAGTCTAGTGGAAAGAGGAAGTGCTGTTTCTCAAACTTATGTTAACCTTCATTGGAACTGTACAGGAGAAAGAGGGGAGAGAGGTCAAAGTGGGAGCGGAATAAAGAATGAAAAGGACAGGCAACTGGAAGCTTCAGGTAAAGCTTGCAGACTGAACAAAGGAGTTGTGCAAAGTAAGCACTCAACTGTGATTGGTCTCCCAATGTAAAGGAGGCTGTATCATGATCAGTCAATGCAGTAAATGCAGTTTACTAAAAAGAAGGCAGTACAAGTAAATCATTGTTTCACTGAGAAGCAGTGTTTTGGGGCTTGGATGAACAAAGAACAAAGAACAGGACAGCATAGGAACAGGCCATTCGTCCCTCCAAGCCTGCGCCGATCTTGATGCCTGCCTAAACTAAAACTTTCTGCACTTCCGGGGACTGTTTCCCTCTATTCCCATCCTATTCACGTATTTGTCAAGATCCTCTTAAACGTCGCTATCGTGCCTGCTTCCACCACCTCCCCCGGCAGCAAGCTCCAGGCACTCACCACCCTCTGTGTAAAGAACTTGTGTCGCACATCCCCTCTAAACTTTTCCCGTCTCTAAAATGTATTTACTGAGAAAAGGTAATGGTGAAGAAGATCTTTCGACAAGCCTTCTGAACAATGATGACAGAAATAGTAACCATTAAAATTAATAACTTTTCTGGTGGCAGTAAATTCTGTGATATTTTGCTTCAGTTTCACAATTCTCAATTTGTTGCATGCTGTAGATGAAAATTGGTCACTGAGGCTGACTAATGGGGGAAGCTGGTGTGATGGGCAAGTGGATATTTACTACAATGCAGCTGGGGGAGATTGCAGGATAGACACTGGACCCTGAATGATGCCAACGTGTTCTGCATGCAACTGGGCTGCGGTGAAGCGACAGCCGCTTATAAATATTCAAAGGACGGAAAGAGAGAAGGACCCGTCTGGGTGAATGATGTCCAGTGTGAAGGAAACGAATTGCAGCTCCAGAACTGCAGCTTCTTCACATTGAATTCGTCTATCACTGACAGTATGGATGTCGGGGTCCTGTGTTCAGGTAAACAAATTCTTCACTGCTTTTACAATAACAAGGATGTGAAATGTCTAATCTGCTGAGAAAAGTGATAATCTTGGTTACTTGTTCCTGGGTGTCTCAGACCAGTAATTTCACTTGGGGGCAGGGGGTAAGGATGGTGGGCGGTCGGGGAGCTGGGGCTGGATGGTGGTCGTGTGCAGAAAGAGAGGACACGGACACAATTAAACAGCAAGAACTTTTTTTATTACAGAACTTTCAATTAACACATACATCACAAGGAGACGAACAGGAATATAATCGGACTGAAAACTGACAAAGAGCCAAACAAAGAGATGTTAGAGTGGGTGACTAAATTCTTAGTCAGATGGTTGGATTTGAAGAGCTGGAGACACGGAAATATTTCGGGTGAAAATTCGGATCTGGGGGGGAGGGGTTAGATGGTTAAAGGCAAAACTGAAAGTTATGGGCAATGGAAGTGGGTGAAGTACAAGCAGCTGGATTCCGAGAAAAGCAGAGCTACTGAAATGGTTCAGACTGGAGGCGGTTATACTGATGGCAGGGGGAGAGCATGAAGGTGTCTGAACATGACGATCATAATTGAAAACTCGAGGCATTGGCGGCAGGGAAACCATTAGAACAGTGAGTTCAGTGGCGCTCCTGAAAGGGGCTTCATGTAGGGCAGGCAACAAAGCTTTGGATGAGCTGATGTTTCTGGAGTATGCAGGATGGATAATCGCCCAGGTTAACATTGAAATATTCGATTCTGCAGGCAACAAAGCATGGGTGAGCATTTCAGCAGCAGATGGGCTGAGGCAGGAAGGTGGGTGAATGATGATAGAGGTTAAAGATAAAGGTCTTGTGATAAATAGAATATGGAATTGGACTCTGAGCTCTGGTATCAAATCCAGCAGCGAGCTTGCAATCAGTTCCATTGTCCAGTATGTAAGTAGGCCTCACAGCTGTGTGGGAGATTGCCTGGTGTAAGTTTCATTAGGCTGTGTATAAAAGTAGACAGATGTTTTGGACTTACCCTTGAAAGTTCTATTGTGCAGCATGAAAATGCAGGCATATGTTCTGGGGATGTTTTATTCTGCAGAATGTAAGTGTGGACAGATGTTTTGGATTGTTCCAATGAACATTTATTTACATATGCCAGAGTGGAACTTACAACGTATGAGATATTTAATGATTCAGTTTTGATACCGATTGGTTAGAGTAAGTATTTTCTTCGGACACAGCGGAAATCTTGGCCTCACAGCTCCTGTCTTTACAATCGGCTCCAGTCTGACAGCTCCCAGTTCTGGCTTCATGAGCATTCCTCATTTTAATTGCGCACCATTGGCGGCTGTGTTTTGAACTGCGAAGGTCACACACTCCAGAATTACTTGCTTAAATCACTTTGCCTGTCAACCTCTCTTTCCTGCTTTAAGATCCTCCATAAAAACTAACTCTTTGACTTAGCTTTTGGTCATCTTAGGTGCTTTGTGTTAAAATTTCTTTGAAATCACTCCTGTTTCGCGCCTTGGAATCTTTTATAACGTTAACGACGCTAGAGAAATGCAAGTCACTTGTTAGTCAAGGAAAGAGGAGATGGCAGTAAATGTCTGACCAAAAAAAACAAATAAGGGTAACATACATAGACAAGGAACAGATAGAGTTATATAACATGAGTATAAATTGACAGTTAATCACGTGACTGCTTGCCTTACAACAACGTACACAGCATTCAAACATAAAAGGGGAACTGGAGACCATAACTTGTCAAAGGCAGATCTAGTAGGACATCTGAAACATTCCTGTTCTTTATATTCTATGTAATAAGGAAGTGTAAACAGATATTCTGTTGTATAGTTTTATTTACCTTTCGAAGGCGCATTTAACATGTTTGATTTATCTGGTGATGGGACAATAAGTTGGATTGAGTGATGAGGTGAATGTGTATTGAACTTATAATGCTCATGTACTGTTGTCCAACAGACCACGTGCAGCTAAGGCTGTCCGGCGGTGGAAGCCCATGTACTGGCCGAGTGGAGATTTATTACAATGGGACATGGGGCTCAGTTTGTGCTGATTCCTGGGATCTGGCGGGCGCTGACGTGATTTGCAAACAGCTGGGTTGTGGAAAGGCATTGGACATGTCACTTCCTGCATCTTGTGGACCAGGCTCAGGGCCAGTTTGGTTTGATGAACTGAACTGTTACGGTAACGAATCATTTCTCTGGGAATGTCCCTCAGCATCGTGGGGTAACCACGACTGTTCTCATGAAGAAGATCTGAGGATCATGTGTTCAGGTAAGGGTGCTTCCATGTGCCCATTTTCCGTAATGTTGCGCAGGTGGCGTCACAGGGAAGATATTACATCGAATTACATACAATGCACAGGACAGAATCTGGCCATTCGGCCTAACTGTTCAATTTGGTGTTTATGTTGCCCACAAGTATCGCCCCACTTTACTGCATCTGACACTCTTTGCATGTCCTCCTACTTCTTTCTCCCTCATGTAACTATTCAGCTTTTCCTTAAAGACATCGGTGCTATTCAACTCAACAATTGCTTGTGTTCGGAATTCCAAATTCAAACCACTCCCTACGTAAAAATCAAAATCTCCTGAATTTCATATGAGACTTATTCATGCTTATCCTATATTTATGATCACTAGCTTCGGCCTCTGTCACTTTATAAGTGATTAGTGTCTTTGTATCCCGGGATCTCGTTGCTGCTCTACATCATTTTCACTCTTATTTTGCAAGAAATAGGTGGCCTCCTTATTCTTCCTACCAACACTCACCACCTCAGACCTATCTGTATTAAAACTAATTTGGTAATTGTATGCCCATTCGGCCCATTTAGTCACGTCTTCCCGTATTTTGTCTGTCTTCCTTAGTGTTAACTGTATCCCCAAATTGCTGTCATCTTAAATTTTGAAATTATGTCTCCCATGCCAAAGTCCAAACCGTTTGTACAAATATTGATCAGCAGTGAACCCAGCCCAAAGGAACACCACTTCCCACATTCTGCCATTCTGGGTTACCACTTTTTGTAGCTAGTTTTCTACCAAACCTCCACTGATCTCTTGAGTCCACATGCTCTGACCCCAGTCATGATCCCACCATGTTGTACCTTGTCAGAGGTACTTCTGAAAAAATAAACTTGCATATTGCATCGACTGCAGTATCCCCGTTATCTTTCTGTAACTTCTTCAAAGAATTCAATAACATTGTTTCTTCTTCTGTTGTGAAAACCATGTTCATTAATTTTTATTACTTTATGGGCTGTCGGTGTTTTTCTATCAATTTTCTGAAATAATTACCCGCAATCAGTGAACGCAACCGGTGCAGCATGTGTTGAGCTGTGCAGTATGAACACACAACGAGTTATCAATCTAACTATCTGGATATTTCTTGTGTCATTGACAGAGCACAAAGAGATGCGGCTGGTGAATGGAAAGCATCGCTGTTAGGGGAGAGTGGAAGTGTTCTAGCAATGGCACATCGGGAACAGTGTGCTCAGATTCACTTGATGGACCGGATGCAGAAGTGATCTGTAAACAATTACAGTGCGGTCCCCTCAGTTCTATCGATTATTACGCTCAGTCATTCGGAGAAGGATCCGGACCCATTTGGCTTGATGGGATGGAGTGTATTTCACACGAATCGTTCCTTTGGCAGTGTCGAACAGAACCGTGGGGTAAACACAACTGTGAACACAGGGCGGATGCTGGTGTTGTTTGATCAGGTAACACGACACTCCTCTCAATGTGGGAGTGTCATTTCAAACTTTTGTGTCTGACACAGTCAACATGTTTCTCTTCTCAACAGAAGCAAAGGTAATTAAGGAGCAGCCCCACAGATCAAAGGACTGCTTTCGACAACATGGTTGTAAACGTGTACTTTCACAAGGTACTACTTCATCTTTATTACATCAACTATGTGACTGGTACTCCTGTCTTCTACCACATTAATAATAATCGTTGATTCTTTTTGACAGACTCGGGACAATGGTTGCGCCTGTTTGGAGGTAAAACGAAATGCTCTGGGAGAGTGGAGATATTGTGCAATAACATCTGGGGCACGGTGTGTGATGACTCCTGGGATATGGCCGATGCCAATGTTGTCTGCAGACAGCTGAGTTGTGGCCACGCTCGATTGGCCCCAGGAGGGGCCATGTTCTTTCAGGGTGACGGTGTTATCTGGCTGGATGAGGTGAAGTGCACTGGAAGTGAATCTTCTCTGGCCGACTGTCCTCCCTCATCGCGGGCTCAAACTGACTGTGATCACAAGGAAGATGCCAGTGTGATTTGTTCTGGTGAGGGTGGCAGGATTTGGAGAGTGGGGTTAGGGTTCCTTGTTTTGTTAAATTGACTCATTACTTCAGGAAATTAATAACAGTATTTATTGTTTAAATGCAAAGTGCTGAAGTTTCATCCTCCTGAACTTTTTGTACAATATATTCCACAGGACCCGATGTGCCTCCAATTGCTGTCTCGTCCACATCTGCAGGTACTTACCAGTATTAGTGTTCCAGCTCGTGTTAGGGTTTGTATTAGTTGAATTGGTATTGCGGCCATTTTCTGAAGATACTATGAGCACGTTCTCGCTGACTGGAACGTTTTGTTCCTCACCACATATTGCATATTGTCAGGTTGAAACTCTTCTAATCCCAGTTGCTGGCTGTACCTGAATTGTCCTGTACTCAGCAGAAACATGGGGACACTTTGCCTTTAATTTAGAATGGTTCACACTTTCCTCTGGTGCAATGTGCACCACACATACTGGGGAATGTTCAGCCCGACTCATTGCCCAAAAGCAGTGGATATAATATTAAATAACTATTGTAAATATTTTATCACACAAGACGGACTGTGTCTGTGTTAAACCTTTCTTTATTTTTGTCATTAAGAACAGGGATATGCAACGACTTTCATCCTCGTTGCGGTCTGCTTTGGAGTCCTGCTAATCGGTGTGTTGATTTCACTGATGGTGGTTATACTGAAAAAGTCAATTCGAAGAGGTGAGGCTCATCTCTTACCGCGGATCCAACACAAGATCCCAGATATTGTGTCATATACTTGCAAGACTCTCGTTCATTGCAGCTTTCTATGGAATGTCAAGTGACCTTGTTTGAAATACATAGTAATCTTTTTTTTGCTGTTTTGCTGCATTCAGTGTGCTCCAGAATTAGTAAAATGTGACATTTAAAATGGAGACTGATTTGAAGTGTCCACATTTACTGTGAGAGTTCATCACATAATACATGAAACTCTGCAAGAATTTACTTATTGTAACTATGGATCAGGACGTTTAATTGAAACTTTTGAGCTGTACATTCAGCAGTTTATTTGACTGTTAATCTTCCTTCATCAATTGGGAATCAATTCCAACCTTCAAATTCTGGCTCTGGGCATCCAATCTCGAGCTGTCTAACCGGGTCTGTCCGTTATTTTGACAAGTGATACTTGTTTAGGAACTTCTGCATTCACCAGCCATGATTCTACATTCCAAAGCAAGGCTTCCAATCATATTTCAAATCTCTCCTAATTTATAATAACAAATGGAACTCTTAATAAAAAAAACACGTTACATAATAATTTTGACTTCTTACAGAAAATGCAGTCTCTCACTCTCCCTCTCTCTCTCTTATTGCGAAAGATTCCACAGCGAGGGCAGCATAGGCATATTATCTCTTCCGAGGACGTGACCAGATAAGGCTCTGAAACAAGACAATCCTAAAGCTGAAAAGATCGAGCCTTGTAACCTCACTAGACTGGCAGTATTTTACAAACGATCGCAAGTACGAGATCAGGTCAGAGAGTGATAGAGTAATAGAATTATACAGCACCGAAACAGACCCCGCAGCTCATCGTGTCGATGCTGTCCATCAAGAACCTATCTATTCTAATCCCATTTGCCAGCACTTGGCTCTTAGCCTTGTATGTTGTGGCATTTCAAGTGATCATCCAAATACCTTAAATGTTGTGAGGGTTCCTGCCTCTGCCACCTCTTCAGGCAGTGTGTTCCAGACTCCAACCATCCTCTGGGTGAATATCTTTTTCCTCAAATCCCCTCTAAACCTCCTGCCCCTTACTTTAACTCTATGCCCCCGGTTACTGATGCCTCCGCTAAGAGAAATAGTTTCTTCCAATCTATCCCATCAATGGCCTTCAGAATCAGGTCCCCGCTCAGCCTTCTCTGCCCTTAAGAAAATGACCCTCGCCTATCCAGTCTCTCTTCATAGTTGAAATGCTCCAGCCCAGGCAACATCCAGGTGGATCTCCTCTGCACACTCTCCAGTGCAATCACATCCTTCCGATAGTGTGGTGCCCAGAACTATGCACAGTACTCCAGCTTTGCCGTAACTAGCGTTCTATACAGCTCCATCATAGCCTCCCGGCTCTTATATTCTATGCCTCGGCTAATAAAGGCAAGTATCCCATATGCATTCCTAACCACCTTATCGCCCTTTGCTACTGCCTTCTATGATCTATGGACAGGTACACCAAGGTCCCTCTGACGCTTTGAACTTCCTAGGGTCCTCCCATCCATCGCATATCCCCTTGCCTTGTAAATCCTCCCGAAATGCTTCACCTCACACTTCTCAAGAATAGAATCCACTTGTTGCTCTCCCACTCATCTTACCAGCCCATCTATATCACCCTGTAATTTGCGGCTTTCCTCCTCACTGTTTACAACACCACTAATTACGTGCCATCTGCGAACTTCCTGACCACACCTCCTATATTCACGTCTAAGTCATTAATGTACTCGACAAACAATAAGGGTCCCAGCACCAACCGCTTTAGTACGCCACTGGTCACAGGCCTCCACACGCAAAAGCAACCTTAGACCATCACCTTCTGCCTCCTGCCACTAAGCCAATTTTGGATCCAATTTGTCAAATTGTATTGGATCCCATGATGTCTTACCTTCAAAATGAAACAGGGAGAGCTCAGGGCCAACATGTTCCCGTAAAGTTGAAGGGTAGGACCAACATGTCCAGAGAATCATGGATGTCAAAGGATATAGAGGATTGGATAAGGAACAAAAAAGGAGGTTTATGGCAGATTCAAAGGGCTGAAAACAGCAGAGTCCATGGAGGAGTATAGAAAGTGTCGGGCGTACTTAAAAAATGAATTAGGAGAGCGAAGTGGGGACATGGAAAAACACTGGAGAGCAAGATAAAGGACAATCCCAGTGCGTTTTATAAGTATATTAAGGGCGAGATGATAACCAGGGAAAGAGTAGGGCCGATTAGGGACCAAAGTGACGAGCTGTGTGTGGAGCCCGAGGACATGGATTAGATTTTAATTGATCACTTTACATCTGTGCTCACCATGGAGACTGACGACGTAGATGTAGAGATCCGGGAGGGGGATTGAGATATATTTGAACAAATTAGCATTGAACGGTATGAAGTATTCGCTGTTTTAGCGGGCATAAAATGGATAAATTCCCATGCCCAGATGAGATATATCCCAGGCTGTTATGTGAGTCAAGGGAGGAGATAGGGGCTTTGACACACATTTTCAAATCCTCTCTGGCCGCTGTAGATGTACCAGAGGACTGGAGGACAGTGAATGTGGTACCATTATTCAAGAAGGGTAGCAGATATAAACCAGGTAATTACAGGCCTGTGAATCTAACATCAGTGGTAGGGAAACTGTTGGAAAAAATTCTGAGGAACAGGATTAATCTCCACTTGGAGAGGCAGGGATCAATCAGGGTTAGTCAGCATGGCTTTCTCAGGGGAGATCGTTTCTAACAAAATTGATTGACTTTTTCCTCAGTCAACACATTTGTCCCCAGTCTGTTGCAGGTGAAGATATGAGTATGCAGAAAAATAGACACATAGACGTACACGAAAATACACACAACAAATCTACTCCGCATTCACAATTTCTGGCTTTTTACTCTTTACTATTACTATCTATGTGATTTGGATGTGTTCACAGATAATTTACTGTTAAACGCTCATGGGTTGTAACAAAACGTGAATCTTCCCACCCATCTGACAGGTTTTGTCACTAGCACCAACGGTTCACTGGTTGGTTTGTACCAAGCAGTTTATGAAGAGATTGGGAATGTTCCACCAGGCAAAGATTCCTATCAGATCCGGCGTTCAGGTCTGTGTTTTATATTTCATACCGAATTGAATTTTCAACAAAAAAATGTCACTTCCGCTTAAATACCACATTTTAATTGTCAGTTTACTGACTGAACCCTATCAGAAATCCGCTCACTATCACCATGTGAAGGAGTCCTATTACAGTGTGAGTGTGTCTATATCTGTGTGTATAGTAAGATGAGCAATGGGTTTGGGAAGATATTCACCCGTGATTTCTGTTTATTTTTAACTAGCAATCAAAACCGATGATCGATTTTCCCTTCCGTCTGCACATGGACTGCCTCAGATATCTGAACACCTGAATAACAAACACATCGGCTGTTCGTGTTATTTTTTGTTATTTTATAGTGTATCCTACAGCAATTGAATATCATAAATCGACTGAAACTCTCTTCAATATTTCATGGATCATCACATCTTTGTAGCATTTTCTGTGTCTGCTGACTTTGAAATCTTTATCACTATCATGTCATTTTATTCCCTTTAAACTGGACCATAAATATTCACTGCTCTCAGGAGGAGACAGTTACATTGACACAGATTTTATTTCTCTCGGTGACTGGATTTCTGGATCGGAAACATGTTCCCACCAGGAACTCCTTACCTGAAATCGGTGGTTTCTTCAAAAAACCTATTCCACCCATTAATCGGCAAATTCTGCTTCACGATACTAGGGGCAAAAACTCTACCAAATCAATAAAAGTTTTGTCTTGCGCTACATTTGGGGAGCGAGTTAACCACTGATAGAAATTTCTCAGGTTGAAACAAAACACACCAAGAAGAACAACTTCGTTATTAGCCTCATTGCACTCTTTTCTGCCCCATTATCCGGGGTGGGATTCGGTTTTGAAGCCACCACCAGCCGTCTGAGACTCTGAAAGGGAAGGACTCGGGGACAGGGTGGAGGAATTCTGGATTAAGAAGCTGTGCTAACAGACTATGTTTTACACTATTGTCTCCGCTCTGATGTCTGAAATCTGACCCACCAGCTGCACTGTGTATTGTTTTAACTGCTCGCTATATGCGCCAACATTTATGGTCCATCTCTAGTTGCACTTGAACCACTGCAATCCCTGTGATGAATGTTTCACAATCGTGTCAGATACAAAGTTCCAGGATATTGTCACCAGATGATGACGTTTTATTGTTATTTTCTCGAACGTCCCACTCAATCTCTCCAATAACCATCCATGTTTGTGTCTTACAGTTGCTGATTCCATTGAGTCCCTCAATCAGATTGAATATTACACCAGTCACAGTTTGGGTGACACGGATCCTGGATCAGAAAATCCTGAAGGGAACTCCTCCAGCATTCAGGGTGGGTACATTTTTACTTGTTACCTTTACTTTTTTTTAATCCATCACGCTGTCTGCTATCTAAAATCAAGAACTAAATATATCAGAACGTACTCACTGCGAAGTGATGCTGCTGAAGACATGGAGATTGACTGAGTGATTTTAGTTTAAAAAATGGAGAAATAATTTGGAATTTTACAAAATCATCCCGATTGCACCCAGTACATTAATGGAATGAGACATTCAATTATTGTGATTTTTGACACTGATGTCTGGGCGGTTAAATGTGACATGTGTGCGTATGTTGAATGGGTAATTCAATGAGAAAGATGTGAATTCAAAATGGCGGGCAGAATTTTGTCACACAGTGGCGACAGACTAGGAGAGAAAATGCCGCTGGATAGCGGTGCAAAGGAAACCCGACGTCTTTACGCTGTTAAATGATATTCCTGGAAGCGGCCGAGCTGGTGGGTGGAGGCGGCACTTTAAGGCGCTGGGCAGGTAATTGAATCTATAAAACAGGAAATTCATGGCAATGTTCCAAGCTATTCACAATTTCGTGAAAGGCGCGCAAGAACAACAGTTTTCAGAGACTCTCCATCTGTAAGGGAGGGGAAGCTCAGAGGAAGCTCCGTTTTGGCTGTGAAAAGCATTGTGGCACTGGAGGGAGGGTGAGAGATACTGTATCGCGGTATTGGTAATCTGGAGGCTGACCGATCTTGGAGATCACAACAGAAGTATTCAGGATGAACATCCTCTCCGACTTGTAACTTACATATGCCAAGTAAAAAGAATGGAGGCCTTGAGAAGTGAGTGCAGCAATTTACAATAGGTGTCTGTCACTCCGTTTTTGAGGACTCCCATAGTGGACGACAATCAGAGATGGAGACAGCTGCAGTTCCCTGGGGTTAGGCTGCAGCACTCAGACAGGGACAAGAATCGTGAGGCTGGAAGAGAGTGTGGATGAGCAGGGTGCACAGCCGCACGCATCCAGCTTCTTGAGTGCAGAAGATGCCACCCACCAAAGAGGGCTTACCATCAGAGGCTCTGCTCCTTGCAAATGTCGGAGCAGCAGTGTCACTGATGATTGTGCCTTTCCAAGGAGGTGGTCGCTGAGCTGTGCTCGAAAGTGGAGGAACATCTGCACCAATGAGTTTAATTTTTATCTTTTGTGACATTAAAGGCTGTCAGATTAATGTTACGCAGTGCATTCACCTTGCCATACGACATAAGGGCATTTAGCCCGTTTCTGCACTGAAACCTCTTACTTTTTTTTAGAGTTACAGCACTGAAACAGGCCCTTCGGCCCACCGAGTCTGTGCTGACCATCAACCACCCATTATATACTAATCCTATACTCATCCCATATTCCTACCACATCCTCACCTGTTCCTATATTTCCCGACCACCGACCTATACTAGGGGCAATTTATAATGGCCAATTTACGTACCAACCTGCAAGTCTTTTTGGCTGTGGGAGGAAACCGGAGCACCCGGAGAAAACCCACGCAGAAACAGGGAGAACTTGCAAACTCCACACAGGCGGTACCCAGAATTGAACCCGGGTCGCTTGAGCTGTGAGGCTGCGGTGCTAACCACTGCGCCACTGTGCCGCCCATGGGAACACATCACGGCTGCTCACCCCCTGCTCAATCTCCTGCCATGCCCTCCTCACCTGCCATGCTGGCCTTCTCCTCCCGTCCCGATGGAAAAGCGCTTCCCTCCTTGCCCTTGCTGTCTGAAGGAACACGCTCATGGAGGCATGCAAAAGCCTGGGCGCCACCCTTGCTCTGGCTGCTGCCATCTGCCAAACATGCGGGTTGTCTGTCTCCCAACTAATGTCCCACACTGGCCCTGCCTTTCAATCGATTGCAGGCTGCATTTTAATCATAGCATGATCTGTGACTTACCTATTGTGACACGACATGCTCCCACCATTCATCAGCATCTAATTTCACTACGGCTGAAGATCACAGTCTACCCTGGCCGGCCCTGGTAGACTGACGTCTAATAATATAATTCTAAGTATTCATTGTTACCATTTAATGTCAGTGAAAATCATTATTTCCTCTCAGGTGTGGGTTCGGGTGATTATGATGATGTAACGACTGGAGCCATTGACACTCAGGATGGTCACATGTTGCTGGACAGTGGTCCTGATGATCTCTTCACACTGACAAGTGCCGGCCGTGATCTCTCCACTCTCGGTGAGTTGAACTCCCACAGTCACCAGCTCTCCATCACTACTTTGAATTTCGTTCCACTCGGCAATGTCACAGACTACTGGTTGATATAAATTCATGTTGTGATTAAAGGAAATTAGACAAAACAGTGCTTGACTTATTTTGGAAAGGACACCCTTATGTTATTCGGTGTGTGATATCTCTCTTGTTAACACAGTCACTGGAAATCTTTCAGGTGCTCAAAATGAACACACTGATTCAGGCTTAGCTGATCCATTTCATCTGCTATCACGAAGCGATTAAAAAAAACAGTGAATGGAGCTGGGAAACATTCAGCTGTCAGAAAATTCCATTCCCCTTTACATTATTGACACATATATAGACGACCCGCACTGAACCCGCTTTCAAACCAATCATTAATTCATAAACGTTCTCTCCAATGCATACAGCTCACAGACCCGCACTGAACCCGTTTTCAGTCCAAACATTAATCCATAATATTTCTCTCCACAGTGTACGGCTCTCAGCCCCTCACAGAACTCGCGTTAAGTCCAATCGTTACTACATAATCTTTCTCTGCAAAGTATACAACTCTCAGACCCGTACTGACCCCGCTTTCAGTCCAATCGTTAATCCATAACGTTTCTCTCCACAGTATACAGCTCACAGACCCACATTGAATCCACTTTCAGTCCAATCATTAATTCATAACAATTCTCTCCACAGTATATAGCTCTCAAACGCGCACTGATCACGCTTTCAGCCCAATAATTAATCCATAATCTTTCTCGCCACAGTGTACAGCTGTCAGACCCGCACTGAACACGCTTCCAGTCCAATCATTAATCCATAATCTCACTCTCCACAGTATACAGCTCTCAGACCCACACTGAACACGCTTCCAGTCCAATCATTAATCCATAATCTCACTCTCCACAGTATACAGCTCTCAGACACGCACTGAACCCGCATTCAGTCCAATCATTACTCCATAATCTTTCTCTCCGTAGGATAAAGCTCTCAGACCCACACTGAACCCGCATTCAGTCCAATCATTAATACATAATCTTTCTCTCCACAGTATACAGCTCTCAGACCCGCACTGAACACGCTCTCAGTCCAATCATTACTCCATAATCTTTCTCTCCATAGGATAAAGCTCTCAGACCCACACTGAACCCGCATTCAGTCCAATCATTAATACATAATCTTTCTCTCCACAGTATACAGCTCTCAGACCCGCACTGAACACGCTCTCAGTCCAATCATTACTCCATAATCTTTCTCTCCATAGGATACAGCTCTCAGACCCGCACTGACCCCGCATTCAGACCAATCATTAATACATAATCTTTCTCTCCACAGTATACAGCTCTCAGACCCGCACTGAACCCGCTTTCACAACAATCATTAATCAATTATCTTTCTCTCCACAATATACTGCTCTCAGACCCGCACTGAACCCGCATTCAGTCCAATCATTAATACATAATCTTCATCTCCACAGTATACAGCTCTCAGACCCGCACTGAACCCGCTTTCAGTCCAATCATTAATCCATAATCTTTCTCTCCACAGTATACAGCTCTCAGACCCGCACTGAACCCGCTTTCAGTCCAATCATTAATGCATAATATTTCTCTCCACAGTATACAGCTCTCAGACCCGCACTGAACCCGCTTTCAGTCCAATCATTAATGCATAATATTTCTCTCCACAGTATCCAGCTCTCAGACCCACACTGAACCCGCTTTCCGTCCAATCATTAATACATAATCTTTCTCTCCACAGTATACAGCTTTCAGACCCACACTGAACCCGCTTTCAGTCCAATCATTAATACATAATCTTTCTCTCCACAGTATACAGCTCTCAGACCGGCACTGAACCCGCTTTCAGGCCAATCATTAATGCATAATATTTCTCTCCACAGTATCCAGCTCTCAGACCCGCACTGACCCGCATTCAGTCCAATCATTAATACATAATCTTTCTCTCCACAGTATACAGCTCTCAGACCCACACTGAACCCGCTTTCAGTCCAATCATTAATACATAATCTTTCTCTCCACAGTATATAGCTCTCAGACCCGCACTGAACCCGCTTTCACAACAATCATTAATCAATTATATTTCTCTCCACAATATACAGCTCTCAGACCCACACTGAACCAGCTTTCAGTCCAATCATTAATACATAATCTTTCTCTCCACAGTATATAGCTCTCAGACTCGCACTGAACCCGCTTTCACACCAATCATTAATCAATTATCTTTCTCTCCACAATATACAGCTCTCAGACCCGCACTGAACCCGCTTTCAGTCCAATCATTAATACATAATCTTTCTCTCCACAGTATATAGCTCTCAGACTCGCACTGAACCCGCTTTCACACCAATCATTAATCAATTATCTTTCTCTCCACAATATACAGCTCTCAGACCCGCACTGAACCCGCTTTCAGTCCAATCATTAACCCATAATCTTTCTCTCCACAGTATACAGCTCTCAGACCCACACTGAACCCGCATTCAGTCCAATCATTAATACATAATCTTTCTCTCCACAGTATACAGCTCTCAGACCCACACTGAACCCGCTTTCAGTCCAATCATTAATCCATAAACTTTCTCTCCACAGTATACAGCTTTCAGACCCGCACTGAACCCGCTTTCAGTCCAATCATTAATCCATAATCTTTCTCTCCACAGTATATAGCTCTCAGACCCGCACTGAACGCTCTTTCACTCCAGTCATGAATCCATTATCTTTCTCTCCATAGTATACAGCATTCAGACCCACACTGAACCCGCTTTCTGTCCAATCATCAATACATAATTTTTCTCTCCACAGTATATAGCTCTCAGACCCGCACTGAACCCGCTTTCACAACAATCATTAATCAATTATCTTTCTCTCCACAGTATACAGCTCTCAGACCCGCACTGAACCCGCTTTCAGTCCAATCATTAATACATAATCTTTCTCTCCATAGTATACAGCTCTCAGACCCACACTGAACCCGCTTTCAGTCCAATCATTAATACATAATCTTTCTCTCCACAGTATACAGCTCTCAGACCCACACTGAACCCGCTTTCAGTCCAATCATTAATACATAATCTTTCTCTCCACAGTATACAGCTCTCAGACCCGCACTGAACCCGCTTTCAGTCCAATCATTAATCAATTATCTTTCTCTCCACAATATACAGCTCTCAGACCCGCACTGAACCCGCATTCAGTCCAATCATTAATACAAATTCTTTCTCTCCACAGTATACAGCTCTCAGACCCGCACTGAACACGCTCTCAGTCCAATCATTAATACATAATCTTTCTCTCCACAGTATATAGCTCTCAGACCCACACTGAACCCGCTTTCAGTCCAATCATTAATACATAATCTTTCTCTCCACAGTATTCAGCTCTCAGACCCGCACTGAACCCGCTTTCAGTCCAATCATTAATCCATAATCTTTCTCTCCACAGTATACAGCTCTCAGACCAGCACTGAACCCGCTTTCACACCAATCATTGATCAATTATCTTTCTCTCCACAATATACAGCTCTCAGACCCGCACTGAACCCGCATTCAGTCCAATCATTAATACATAATCTTTCTCTCCACAGTATACAGCTCTCAGACCCGCACTGAACCCGCTTTCAGTCCAATCATTAATACATAATCTTTCTCTCCACAGTCTATAGCTCTCAGACTCGCACTGAACCCGCTTTCACACCAATCATTAATCAATTATCTTTCTCTCCACAATATACAGCTCTCAGACCCGCACTGAACCCGCATTCAGTCCAATCATTAATACATAATCTTTCTCTCCACAGTGTACAGCTCTCAGACCCACACTGAACCCGCATTCAGTCCAATCATTAATACATAATCTTTCTCTCCACAATATACAGCTCTCAGACCCGCACTGAACCCGCTTTCAGTCCAATCATTAATCCATAATCTTTCTCTCCACAGTATACAGCATTCAGACCCACACTGAACCCGCATTCAATCCAATCATTAATCCATAACTTTTCTCTCCACAGAATACAGCTCTCAGACCCGCACTGAACGCTCTTTCACTCCAGTCATGAATCCATTATCTTTCTCTCCATAGTATACAGCATTCAGACCCACACTGAACCCGCTTTCTGTCCAATCATTAATACATAATCTTTCTCTCCACAGTATATAGCTCTCAGACCCGCACTGAACCCGCTTTCACAACAATCATTAATCAATTATCTTTCTCTCCACAATATACAGCTCTCAGACCCGCACTGAACCCGCTTTCAGTCCAATCATTAATACATAATCTTTCTCTCCACAGTATCTTGCTCTCAGACCCGCACTGAACCCGCTTTCACACCAATCATTAATCAATTATCTTTCTCTCCACAATATACAGCTCTCAGACCCGCACTGAACCCGCATTCAGTCCAATCATTAATACATATTCTTTCTCTCCACAGTATACAGCTCTCAGACTCGCACTGAACCCGCATTCAGTCCAATCATTAACCCATAATCTTTCTCTCCACAGTTTACAGCTCTCAGACCCGCACTGAACCCGCATTCAGTCCAATCATTAATACATAATCTTTCTCTCCACAGTATACAGCTCTCAGACCCGCACTGAACCTGCTTTCAATCCAATCATAAATCCATAACGTTTCTCTCCACGGGATACAGCTCCCAGTCCCGCACTGATCCCGCATTCAGTCCAATCATTATTCCATAATCTTTCTCTCCACAGGATACAGCTCCCAGTCACGCACTGAACCCGCATTCAGTCCAATCATTCATCCATAATCTTTATCTCCACAATATACAGCTCTCAGACCCGCACTGAACCCGCTTTCAGTCCAATCATTAATCCATAATCTTTCTCTCCACAGTATACAGCTCTCAGACCCGCACTGAACCCGCTTTCAGTCCAATCATTATTCCATAATCTTTCTCTCCACAATATACAGCTCTATGACCCGCACTGATCCCGCATTCAGTCCAATCATTAACCCATAATCTTTCTCTCCACAATATACAGCTCTCAGGCCCGCACTGAACCCGCTTTCAGTCCAATCATTATTCCATAATCTTTCTCTCCACAGTATACAGCTCTCAGACCCACACTGAACCCACTTTCAGTCCAATCATTAACCCATAATCTTTCTCTCCACAGTATACAGCTCTCAGACCCGTACTGAACCCGCTTTCAATCCAATCATTAATCCATAATCGTTCTCTCCGCAGTCTGCACCTCTCAGACGCACACTGAAACCGCGTTCCGTCCAGTCGTTACTCCATATTCTTTCCCTCCACGGTATATAGCTCTCAGACCCGCACTGAACCCGCTTTCTGTCCAATCATTAATACATAATATTTCTCTCCACAGTACACAGCTCTCAGACTCGCACTGATCCCGGTTTACCGGTTCCCTCCATTGCTGACAACTATGAGGATGCTCACTGTGACACGTTCACAATAGCAGACGTTCCAACAACGATGGGCAGTGACTATGTGGTTCAACATCTTCCATCTCCATTAGTCCGGTGAGAGCAATGTTTTATTATTTGCTCCATGTATTTGTGCTGACAGTGTGCAGTCCCGGCTGTTTCCAATTTTTATATGATCATTAATGGTGTTTTCAATGGTCAGTGATTCCAAAGTATCAGAGAGAACATTTTCTGTACTTACTAAAGAAATAGGAGGCTTATTGAAGCATAAATATTCTGAAGGGATCATATAATGTATTTGATGTGTTGGTTTGATGGTTAACATTGCTGTAACCCTCACCAGTCGTTTTTGTTGTTCTTTAAGGTAAAAGTCAGCCTCAAATCCTGCCTATGATGTCTGGAGTATGATCACAGATTGGTGGAAAATATTCTGTGTTAAATATGAACGAATGATGTGAACTTATCCAACAGTGTGAACATGATAAATGTGCTTTGCTTTACTATATAAACATCACTTTATTTTAATGAACTATCATGTTAATTTGTGTTGAAATAACTAGATTTGCCTTTTCTTGGTATTTTTTCTGGAAGTGTGTGTATTCTGTTTAATTAAAATACCAAACAGAATTGATTTCGGATCATTTCTCTGTCTATACAAATACTGAGATATATTACTCCGCCTGTTATTACCAACACTGTCACAGAGATTAAAACCATTGCTTAATTAATAAAGAGCTTATACAAAGTTCGTTTAGTAACCGAGTCACTTTTCCATATCCTGTTAATAAAAAGGTTTAGAACACGTCATGTGACAAATAAATAGTCTGTCTCTTTAGTCTGCATTTATAGTAACTGTTTGCTCCACCGCCATATACTCAACGTGGACAAATTACTGCAGTTTATAATGTAAGTGTTGATGTACAATGGGAATAATTAAAAAAAAATAATTAAAAACATTTATTCAATGTTGCAGTTGGAATTTGTGCCTTTGTCAATATTTATGACTCTTTTATGGTTCAAATACTAAATATACACCAATTCCTAGATACAAGACAATGTTGTTTTACTGCGCTACATTACTCTGGAGTATGGTGGGAGAGCAGGAGAATGTGATCAGAAATTTTTGTGTTTTTACCGGCAATTTTAAACATTTCAGTTCGTCATCAGCAGAGCGCAATTGTTACTCTGTCGGGAGAACGAATACACCGTGCATTACTCTCCAGAAAACTGTGATTTTTGTGACTCGTTGGCTTACTGAAATACCCGTATCAACCAGCAGAATCATGCTGGAAATACTTAACAGCTGAGATACCATCTGTGGCGAGAGACACAGAACTCGCTTTGAACGTTAATGCGTTTCTTCAGAAATATATATTAGCCGAGATTAATTACTTTTAGCAAATATAGAACCAGGGATGAAGGGGGACTGGAGAGAGTAAAAGAGTGAAGGTTTGTGTTAAGATGGAGGCAAGTTGATTAAATCAATTCCGCCCCCTTTACTCTCTCTTGTCTGTGTCCCTGTGACCTGCAGCACTTCATTCTCTCAACCCTGACATTGTCATTAAACCTGCTGACAATGGAATCACTGTTGTTGTTTTTTGTAAATACCTCTTCCTTGGGGAGCCTAAACACGAACGCTCTGACACATCGTTCCACCTCCCACAGACCATGACCACACCACCGAAAATCATGTCATCCTTTCCCATACTATCATTGAAATCATTTCCTCTTGAGATCTTCATCCCGTGCCTGTAACCACGCACAGCCCCTTCCAAATCCTCCAAACATCCACAAACAAGGCTACCTCGATAGACTCAACATTTCAATCTGCTCCTTTCCCGATGGATCTTAACTCTTTCTATTGCACTTTCTCCCCTTGTCTTTTTCTGTAGCCATCCACGATTTTAGCTACTCTAGTTTCCTGGCCAGAAATGTTTCCTTTTCACCATGGACATCCAGTCCAACACTGTAAACAGGACATGTAGACTCCCTCAACGCCATCCCTCCCCAGGCCGTCCAACCACTCTACATTTACATCTCTCACCAAGATGTTCATTCCCTTTAAACTTCGATCTCTCTCCAGAGCATGTAATTCTGCTGAAACTCTATTTATCACCAGTACGATAAATCCCTTTTAAACTCAATCCATTCAAAAAATTTGGATCCCGTCTACTTCATCCCTCATCAGAACGGCTGTACCCACAACACTTCCATTTGTTACCGCAATGTTCAAACCATCTACAACTTAGCCCATTCAAAATATGCAGCTCTCTACTTTACCTGCCCACACCGGGATTTCCAGTCGCTTTACAGTCCATCTTTTACCAGGATGTATCTTACACCTACACCTGTATCTCTGACTGGGAAGTGCAGCCTCTCGGCATCGTTATCACTCGCCTTGCCATCCAGTCCTTTGACACCTTTAACTCCCACCAGCAAACGGCATCTCGTTTGGGTACATTGATGACTTTTTCAGTGTAGTTTCCTGAACTGGTTCCCAACTGAAAGGCTTCTAGCTGCCATGCCTACTTTACCTTTACACGACCCATCCTCAATTCGATTCCTCAAGTTACTATCTCCATAACTGAGGATAAGCAGGTAGCTCACAATGTTTATCTGTAGGCACCAACTCAGAGACCTACCTTGATTATGCACCCCTACTTCCTCCATCCTGCTTCGTGTCAGGCCTCTATTGCCTTTTCCAGGTATCTACATCTCTGTTCCAGCGGTTCCAACGACGCCACCTTCCACATCATCATTTCCGAATTGGCTTCTGTCTTTCCTCGACTGAAGAGTTCGCTTCTTCAGGCACATAACCTGCAATTCCGCCCACATCCCTTCTCGTCGCCACCAGAGCCATGATCCAGTTCGCCTTGTCCTCACTTTTCACAGCAACACCTACATATTCAACAGTTTTCTACAATTTCTGTGACGTCCAGCGCCATGTGACCACAATCCAAAGGCTCTATTCCCTCTGTGAAGCTCTAGTTTAGTCCTCTATCAATCCTAGAATCACTCCTCTACCCACAGAAACATCTCATGCAAGTGTCGGATGATGTGGCACCTGTTCTTTCCCCTCCTCCCTTTTCACAGAGAGCGTCCCAAACATTCTTTCTGGACGAAACAAGCATCTAATTGAGTACATGGTATTCGTTACTCACAATGGAGTCTATTCTGCACAGACCAAACGGCGATTGGATGAGTCTTCAATGAACACGTCAACTTTCTATTGGCACTTTTCAGCCTTTAAAGCGCTCCTGTATTTTTGAATAGCATGTATTGGTAATGGACGAGCAAGTTGAATTGGAGGAAGTGTGGGTTCGTGCTCGGTGGAGGGATCCCCTATTGACTCACGACTGTAGCAGTTACCCTGGGATTAACCTTCCTCTTTCCTATCACATTGGCAGATATGTGGTCCTCTTTGATAGATATTTAATATTTCCCTCCCACTGCCCTGTGTCAGCAGCCAGACCTGGAGCCCACACTGAGAGATGGCTCTGCCGTACCAGTCACTGCACTGTCATTGTGCAGCAGAATTGGCGACCACACCGAAAGTTGACCATGTGGTGCCTGGCATTGCACGGTGAAGCTGCGAGTAACATGTGAAGTCTGAGCACAAGGGATTAAATATCGGCTGTATTGAAATGCTACTCACACCCCTTCCTCCCATCCCTGCACCAAGTGATACACGAAGATGATTCTTCCCCGACATTTAGCTCACATCTCCAATGCACCAGAACAGAGAAATTCCCTGCATGAGGCATTCATACTGTGAAGACCCTAAATTATGAACAAAACGTTTTGCACAAATTGACATGGATAAACGTTTGACTTATGTTACGTTAATAAAAATTGAACTCAAATTAATATTCATTCATGTGCCACTGAATGGTGTTTCCCTGAAGGCTGGCATGTTCTAATTATGGAGCTGCCCCTTTTCGTTCAGCGTGCTGGACGCTTGCTGCAGTCGTAAAAAGGGCACTGCTGATATTTACAACCGGCATTTTCGGCGGTGCGACCGAGAATGTGACTGGCTTCAGGCTGGTGTATCTCGACTAACTTGCTGATGCCTGCATGGGCATAGTATGAGGGTCTGTTCAAGGGCACAGATGCACTTCCCTCTTGAAAGAGAACACTATCTGCAGCTGCCGTAGCGCCAGTCTGCTCCCATGTGGCTGCACATCTATCTATCACTGATCTGCATGAGAGAAAACTGAAGGACATCAGTGATCTGACCAAAGCTCCTCTTCATTCGAGCCACTAAATCTGTCCACGCTGATTCTCTACTTTTCGAGGCTGGAAGACACTGTAGAAACCAAAGCCCCAATAGCAGCAGGTTGGGCTGCAATCAAAGCTATCCTTGGTGGTTACCAGGGTTCTTTCTGTGTAAGCCTCACTGCAGCTTCCGTAGGTGACAGCACATTCTCCATAACAGGACACAGGCAACTCGTCCCATAAACAGGAACGTCCAGGTACCAGTCATAGACTGTTTGCTCCTCCATAGTCTCATCCATGATGTGGAAAGTCTTTGAAAGGTTACTCACACAACCGTTCTCTGCTGGTACTATTCCAATTTCCTTTGCGTGAAAACTCAGGCATTACATTGGTAATCTCCACACTCTTCAGCAATGTTTGGGTCAGGGTTCACTCACCTGCCTCCTCTGTCCTCTGCTGTACCTTTCACCACTGCCAATGCTACTCACTTGCATAGTGAACTTCACCCTGTACATACTGTGCGAACTCACCATAATTCCCAGGCATTGTGCTCAAAGCTGAACTGGTGCGTGTTGAAGTATGAGCGGTGACTGTTCAGATTGGTATTGCTGGCTTGGTTCTCCTGCTTCTGAAGGGCCTAGCCGTGCAGAGGAATCTGTCAGCAGAGACAGTAAAAGCGATATATGTTTACTGGGCAGGCTAAGCACCTCACTCCTGTGAGAGTGGAGAGGCACCTACAATTTTCCGCAGCTCCCTTAAAGAGATGCACATCTAGGACAAGAATAAAAGAAGAGAACACTTCACAAAACAATTCGATGTCGATGGTTATGTATTTAGTTGCGATGTGTATGCTTTGGAGACCTGTTCAGTTAATGAGTCGCGCAATATTTTATGAATAGTATAAATGTATGGTTGGCGTCAGTTTATATGAACAAGTTCAGTTTTTCCGTAGGAGGTCAGTTTATGAAAATACTGTCTGTTTATGGTTCGTGGCCAGTTGATGTTTTATGTGTCACTCCATAGATGCTGTGCACGTTTATTTTCTTGACCTTGAAAAAGTTTAGAAATACTGGGTGAATTTACTGTGTCTCGTGTGAAAGCACATATTGCATCAGCTGGAGCCATTGGTGCAGTTTATGGAAGTGGATCTACCAGTGGCTATAAGCATTATGATATTAAACATAATGTCAAGAAAACCTGCTATAAAAAGTTTTTTTTTTAAATTCTTGGATTGGAAACCTACTTTAAACATTTAATGAAACAGAAGAAGATGGAATTCTACAGTTAACTTTTTTTAAAAAGCTGGCAGACAAGATGGCCACCACAATTTGTATTTGAACACCTTGAACATTCCAAGGCCTCAAAGAGGAGACACATGTCTGATGGGCCTGTACACAAAATAATGGTTTGTTCTGCTGAGTTAATCACAGGAGATTCCTTTCATTCGAAGGCCGTATAGAGCCAGCCTAAACATTAGCCTTGAAAGAGCCAATCCTCCAGGTGTAAAGGTTAACATCCTGAGCCCTGAGGGACTGAAATTACGAAACTTGAATTCCATTTGACGGTTCCAGGCAATACACTGAGGCAGTCATGTGACCGTCAGTCCATCTCTGTGAAAGCTGGGAGTTACCCCTTGGACAAAGCACACAAGCCAGTGACTCATTCCGTGAAGACGCCATGAGGGGTGTCTCTTTTTCTCTCTCCAGAAGACCTCGTGTGGAACAAGCAGAATCTGCTGCTGTTTGCTGGATACAAGACAGACTGTGTTATGGACTCTACTCCAAACACCCATCAACTTATTATCACGCTGTAATACAGGTGTGTGTGTGCGTGTTTCTATGTGTCTTTGTGTGTCTGTGTACGTGTGTGAATGTGTAGTGTACGTTTATTTTTTATATCTGATTATTAAGTGTGATAAACTCACCTCTTCCTTGTTTAAACTCAAGAAACCCTGTCCAATATTTTTCTTTTACTATGACAACAAAGGAAAAAGGTAAAACACTCACTGGACTGTTAAGTACATCCAGTGTCTAAAAAGAATATAAACCCTGCTGCAGTCAAATGAGAGGAAGGACAAGTGGGGAGTAATGTGACCCTCATCACCTGATCGGAACAGTAACCAATGCACTATTCTGTATTCCAAAGAAACGAGGGTATGACTGTGCAAATGTAGACACTGCACTGCTTAGTCTTCCCCACCAGAAGTATAAGTTGGTATTCACCAAATGAGGTAGACATTAATATATCAATGTAGTCTTTGCACTCATCATTGCTATATTAATATAATACTGCACTGTCATACCGACACAAGGATGGAGGTTTTACTGCTCAAATGAAACAATTGTACTGTGCAGTATTCACCAGCAGAGGGAGGCAGTACTGTTTAAATGCACGCATGGCACTGTACAAAATCCACAGGTCGATATGGACAGTATTGTACCAATGTAACGATAGCGCTGTGCAGTTTTCACCAGTGGAACATTCAATCAAATTATATTCTGGGTTTTAGAAAGCTTCAATTCATGTCTGCGCAATATTTGGGCAAGTACACTGTTTGACATATAACGTGTTCAGAAGAAAGCATGTCACTGACCTTGTTTGTTTACTGACTGTAATTCATGGCACTTGCCAAGGGACCTATTTGTGTCACTGCGAGGTTTCTGTTTGATCTAAACAAGATTCTCCTTGCAATGTTATTCCACCATCGCGTCAGTGACTGACAGGTACCTGCAGCTTTACAAAGAGGGAGAAAATGGATCAACGCCTGAGAACAATAGCCTGGAAAAGTATGAACTGCGAGTTTCAATATGTATATTTAAATTGCCATATAGTATATTTAGAAATTATGATACATATGGCAGTTCATAGTGCCCACAAGTTGTGCTACCTCTGCTCGCTAGTTCCTGATGATACTCCATCTCCAACTATTAATTCAGTAAACTACATTTAACTGTCTTTTTATTTCATTAACCACCTCATTACTGCTGTCTGTTCCTTGTAAGGATCAATGACTCTGATGGTCTCTGGACTGGCCAGTATTTTAGCAAAGTTTAGTAAGAAATATGAGGAAAAGACTGAGGACCGAGTCAGCAAACGCTTGAACATAATGGAGTCTTCTTTACTCCGTTTTATTTCAATTTATCTTTCGGCTCCCTCTGCTGGCTCGTGTGTGCATGATAGCCTCAAATGAACAATATGTACAATACAACTGCCGAAGCACTACAATATCCAGTTATTAACTGTATGAAGCATGCTTCACTGTATTTTTTTTTATCATTTAACAACGTATATTCGCGGCTCTTGTGTTCTTGGCTAGTGCATCTCGCCATTTGTACAATTACATGGCACCCCTGGATTGGGAGATGTGTGTACAGGGATCCCTCGGGTGCAAGACTTTATTTGCAATTGGATACTGGAGTGAGACTATGTTCCAGTTTTGACAGAATCGTCGGGCATCCTCAGCATTTATAAATGGACCTCTGGATTTATGTTATCGACAGACAGTTCTGGGATTGCTTATCAATGAATACAATTTATCCATTGAAGTGGCAACATTTGACAAGAATCTCTGGCAGTGCGGTAATATCTTCTGGGACCATAAGATTTTCGTTACAGGAGACCTTGCATCTCTCAGTATTTATTGTGTCCCGTTAATGTTATCCATTGACAGAGAGACTTGGAAATTACCGTGTTGACAAGGAGATCCTCGAGTTTCAGCGTTTATGTAGGATCCGGCATGTGTGACATAAGGTACATCCGAATATCAGTGCTTACTGGATGTTCCTTGTTTACTTGCACCATTTTCGGGATGTTCCTGGCTAAGTGGTGCAGTGGTGCAGTGGTTTACACCGCAGCCTCACAGCTCCATTGACCCGGGTTTAGGTCTGGGTACCTCCTGTGTGGAGTTTGTGAGTTCTCCCTGTGACCGTGTGGGTTTCTGCCAGGTGCTCTGGTTTCCTCCCACAGCGAAAGACCTGCAGGTTTATACGTAAATTGACCATTATAAATTGTCCCGAATTTACGTATAGAATATGGGATTAATTTAGGATTGGTAAAAATGGATGGTTGTTGATCGGCACAGACTGGGTGGGCCGAAGGGCCTGTTTCTGTGCTGTATCTCTAAATGAATAAAGTACCAGTATTTATGAGTTACAGGATTGGCCGGCTTCTCACAGATACAAGAGACCCATACCAAACATCTTAAACCTCCATCATTATGTACGAGTAATTCAAGTTGTTCTGGCAACCAGTTGCTGTCAACACCCATAACTCATACTTACTATATTGTAAGTCTGTTTGATACCTGCAAAACATAACTCAGGGGGACAAAGCTATCAGATTGTGACGGGACCCGATACCCCTGCAGAAACCAGTGAGTGGACGGCAAAGTTATGAGGGTCATTAGCCTGGTTCCAATACAGTTTGTGAATTCTTTGGTTAAATGTCCATTTCTGGAGATTTGTTGTTTTACATCCGGGGAATGAATTCATTTCAAGGTTTTCTACTTGTGGTAACTTTATAGAGACACCACAACTGAGCTAATTTATTGATTAGCATTAGATCTTCAGGCTCTTTTCATTCTCCAGATCTACTTTCACTCCCGGATATATCAGACTGACATTAATTATTATTTATTGAGTTGCAGTGAACAGTCTATTGAAGCAAATATCTACCTTCAGCTCCAATCTTTGCATTGAATCATAGTGAGTTAACAAGTGACATTGATAGAGGCTACATTCCTGGTGATTGGATCACAATGAGTTAACCGTTTACAGTAACACAGCCTCACCCACCTGACTAGATTAACAGTATTACTGTTTCATTAACCTATGCATGCAGGTGGAGAAAACAGCCTGAACATTTCACAAGTTCATCTATTTTACTTTAAAACCACAGGGAGAATTGATGCTCCTGCTGTACCTAACTTTGCCGATTGATTTGTAGTCAGTCATTTATCGTGACCTGTTGATATTTTGGGTTTTACATTCTGGCAAGTGTACACCGATTACCGTATCTTTGTACTGTGAGTCAGTCTTTGCAATAAGAGATCAGTTTATTTGCAGTCACTAAGCTGTCACATTTTTCCAACGATCAATGATATTGCACAAACATTCTTCCCCCGATACTTGGCCTTATGGATTTTATGTAGCTAAGTTCAAAGTCCGAGGTGAAATGTCCTGCCGCAGTATGTTGATATCACAGAAATCATCACAATGTTAGGCCCTTCCTCTCAGTTCAACAGAACAGCAAAACACACAGTGACTGTTCTGAGGTCCTGCAGACTGTGAGCTGCTTTTCATATATTTCGGTAATGGAAATTCTTTGTTGACTCCAAGTGATCACCTTTTATAAAGCACATTCCGTAATGCTTACAAGGAACACATCACATCCCTCCCTGCACAGTTCAACGATGGTGAATGTTTGGAGCTTCTGATTACCAGTCAGTGTGTCTTTGTGTTCTGATTCTCGAGACAGTCTCACTGAGTGATCACGTTTCCTCAAAGATTTGATAAGTTACTCTCGAAAGCTACGCAGTCCTTATATGGAGTATAATTGTGCGGCATTTCTGAGAGGAACGATTCAGAAATACATTGCCGCTCTGTAGTGGGCTTATACAAGAAAAGTGGGCAAGAAAAACAGTGATGGCTCAATTGCTGGTAATGGCGGTAATGGTAATCGAGGTGGCTGCCCTCAACATCAAGGCAGCAAGTTACAAAATGTATTTCTAATGAGATCACTTTCCTCAGCCCCTCATAGCCCCTTTTTGCCAGCCTCTCCAAAGTCATGTTTCTATTGCATGTATTTCTTTCTGTTTACATTCAATTACAACCTCACTTCTTCATTTCTCCATGATACTTTATTCCGTAAAAAGGCAAAATCCTGCGGAGGCTGGGAAGCTGAGAAATTAACAGCAAGTTCTGGTACTACCTTGTAGGCAAGGTAGCATTTTTAGAAAGAGGAACAGAATTAAAATTCCCGGCTGGAGAATTTTCTTCAGAACTATAAAGTGTTCTGTTGCAGCAGTATTTATGTAAGAACAGAGGCTGGGAAAAGGGGAACAGAGGAAAGGAATGAAGGAACTAAAGAGAATAACTGTGATAGGGTGGAAGGCAGGAATGAATAAATAAAGAGCGGAATCATTCCCAATGCCTGCTGTCAAAAACAAATGGAGGAGTAGGTATCATGTGAGTTTTTGAAGTTGACGCTGATTCCGGACGATTGCAGCTGTGTGGCAGGCCGTGACAGAAACATCAGCATGAGAATGGGGCAGGGAATTATAATGGCAAGTGACTGGAAGCTAAGCATCACGTTTGCAGACTTATTGGAAGTGCTCAACAAAGGAGTAACATAACATGTGCTTGGTTTCCTCTGTGTAAAGGACAATTATTTTCAGTACGATATTTATTTGTTTCGAGGTACAACATTGAAAGAAGCACTTCGACCCACCGAGTCTGTGCCGACCAACAATCACCCATTTATACTAATCCTACATTAACTCTATATTCCCTGCCATTCTCCTACCACCTACCTACACTAGGGCAATTTACAATGGCCAATTCACCTATCAACGTACAAGTCTTTGGTTGTGTGAGGAAACCAGAGCACCCGGCAGAAACCCACAAAGTCACAGGGAGAACTTGGAAACTTCACAAGGGCAATACCCAGAACTAAACCTAGATCTCTGGAGTTATGAGGCTCCAGTGCTAACCACTACACCCCTCTGCAAGTACAGATAAACTGCTGCTTCACCTGGAAAGAGTGCTTGGAGCCCTGATGGTTGAACGAGAGGACGTGAAAGGGCAGGTGATGTATCTCCAGTATTTGCATGGGAAGGTGCCATTAGAAGGGGAGTGGGTGTTTTTACTGATGGAAGAGTGAGTCAAAATGTGGATTCAGAATGCTGAAAATTCCGCCCAGGAAATTCCCTCATCACAATTTTCCCCTTGCAAATTTATTCCCCCCGAAAATTTATTCCTCCCCCCGCAAATCATTTCTCACCCCCACAAATTTCCTCCTCTCCCTACTCAAAGTTTAACCACGGCAACATTTCCCCCCTGGAAAATTCCCATACAGCAAATCCTCCCCCCACCCGTGAATAGACACACCCATCGAGTTACCCCTCGTCTGCCGACCCCGATCTGATATCTCACCTGTGAACAGACTCCCATCTAAATATCCCCAGGAACAGACTCCCATCGAAATACCCCCAGGAACAGACTCACATCTAAATACCCGTCCTGTGAACAGATCCTCCATCTAAATACCCTCAGCAACAGACTTCTATCTACATACCCCCAGGAACAGACTTACATCTAAATACCCTTCCTGTGAACAGACTCCCATCTAAACACTCTCAGAGACAGACTCCCATCTAAATACCCCCAGGAACAAAATCCCTTCTAAAACCCCCTGTGAAAATACCCCTATCTAATGCCCCTCCTGTGGAAATTCCACCATGCAATTAATCCCTACCCTCCCCGTCAAAAGTCCCACATCTAAACAATCCATGAACAGGCTGGAGAATCTGCCCTCCCCCTCCCAGTTTAAACCTGGAGATTCCTTCCCCTCCAATTATAAACCTGGAGAATCCTCCCCCTCCAATTTTAGCTTAACTAATTCCCTGTGTGAATATTGCCCTCTATTTCTCCCCTCTGCTCCAACTGTAAACACCCGCACTTTCTAAATACCCCCCCTGACCTGTAAAAGTCCCACTCTACTAATTCCCATCCTGTACCATCTCCCCCATGAGCATCCCCACACCCCGCCCCCGTGTAACTTCCATTCCAGTCAACAGTGCCCCCCGCCGCCACCGTGTAATTCCAACTTCTATCCCTTTCCTGGGTGTGGTTCCGTCTCCCGACAATCTTTAATTCACTTTAATTCTAGCTCTGGGAAAGCCACTGGAATTCCATCAACTGGCTCCCAGACCCTCGGCACCTTTAACTCATGTACGGCCAACGGCAGGGCCGGGCATAGAGCAATGACCAACACCCCAGAGGCTAATGGAATTCTGAACCTTTAACGCACAGGAAGATCCCAGCCCAGACACATCCCTCTCTGCAGAAAGGCTTTTCACCTGCTCTCCCCGTCACCTTCAGGGAATGAAACAGAGGAAGACACACACAGACACACACACTGACTGGCATCAAGGACGGAAAGGGGCCATTCAGCCCTTTGAGCCTGTCCCACCCATGTTAGATCATGGCTGATCTGTCCCTTCCCTCATTGAGCCTCAAGAAGACAGGCAGAGACAGTCGGGGAGCAGGTACACAGAGGGACAATGAAACGCGGGGCTGGACTCAGACTTGATGCCAATGTTGCAAACCAGGGTGGCGGGGAGGAGGGTGGTTGTGAATCGGCTGCCCGTTCAGCGACTCTCTCCTATTTTTACATCAATGAGAGCAAAACTGGGGAGAGATGAAAAGCAAATCCCGGTGCACAAACACCCTGTACAACACCAAGCAACGAGTTCAATTCCACCCCTAGACAGAGAGACAGAGACACAGAAAATAGAATCCAGAGTTAGGACAGACCATGGAGAGAGAAAAATAAATGGAAAGGGAGATGGAGAATGACATGCAGGGAGTCAGAAACCAGTGAGAGCGAAACTGAGAACAGAGGGTCAGAAATACCGAGAAGGACAGAGAGAGAGAGAGAAATTGAGATATATATAGAGAGAGAGACAGAGACAGAGACAGAGAGAGAGTTGGAGGTGTAGAGAGCGAATACAGCAGCGATGCAGATATTGAGAGACGCAAAGACGTAAAGATGTGGAGGGGCAGAGATACAAAGTAAGACGTGTTTACAGAATAGCGAATGGTGTCCCGGGGCGGCGGGGGAAAATGCAGAGCTAATCTTGCAAGAAAGGAGGAGCAGAGATGGAAAGATTCAGGGATTTGGAAGTGAGTGAATGAAGAAATGGACTGAGAGAGAGAGAGCGGTAAAGATGCAGAGAGTCACAGAAAGAGAATGAAAATGAAAACTTGTGAGACTCTAGAGAGGGGCAGAGATAGAAAGGATGTTGAGAGATACAGAGATAGGGATTTAAAGATGTGAAGAAACAGAGCTCGGAACAAGGAGGAAGGTGCAGGGAACAAGTTGCAGCAAGAGATGGAGAGAGGGAAATCTATGGGATTACATTGACTGTTCTGGAGCAGCGCTTCCCAAACTATTTGCTTCAGAGCTCCCTCCAGCCCCTCCCTTGTGGTAAAAAAATCCACAGACCCCCGAAATACGAAACCAAAATCCTGCGGATGCTGGAATTCTGAAAAAAAAAACAGTGCTGGAAATGCTCAGTATTTCCAGCACTTGTTGTTTTTGCCATCAGCCCCCCAAACACATAGTCTTCTTTTCTGTACCTAGAAATGAATTTCACAATGACACATATATATTTATTATTACTTACCTCTCTGGTTTTGCCTTGATGCGGCCATTTAAACGGTTGACTCCTTTTGAAGGCTGGAGGATGCTACAGAGATAGAGAATTTTTTAGTGGCTGCAGGAGGTTACAGAGACACGGAGGTTTTCTGGGGCTGGACGATTTTGCAGAGCTGGGGAGACGTTGGAAGAGGTTACAGAGATTCAGAGCTGCAGGGTCTGGTGGAGATTACGGAGTTATGGCGGTTATAGGGCTTGGAATAGGTAGAGATTTATGAGGGTTTCGGGGCTGGTGGAACCTACAGAGATAGGGAGGCTTGTCGGGGCTGGAGAAGATTTCAGAAGTAGTGAGGGTTGTCGGGGCTACTGGAGATTACAGGGATAGTAAGGTTTGTGGAATATTGAGGAGATTACAGAGACGGAGAAAGAAGCCTTGTAAGGATTAGAGGATGTTCCAGCAATAGGGAGGGTTGTGTTATCTGGAGGATGTTACCAAGATAGGATCAGCTGTAGCAACTGGAGGAGGTCAGAGACATAGGCAGTGTTAGCGGTTTCAGACGTTATTGAAGCGATAGAGAGGGTTGTGGACGCTGGCGCAGATGACACAGGCAGGATTATTTTTTTCAGGGCTGGTGAGATTACAGAAATCTAGGTGTATGTCGTGTCTGGAGGAGGTTACAGAGAGGGGAGTGCTTTAGGGGGCTGCAGGATCTTACAGAAATTGGTAGGATTGTTGGGGCTTCAGGAAGTTGCAGAGATATGGAGAGTGTAGGGGCTGGAGGAGTTTTCAGAGATATGGAGATGTAGGATCTGGAGGGAATTCCAGAGCTCAGGGCCTCAGCAACTTGCAAAGAGAGGGAGCGTTTCAGGGTTGGAGGAGATTAGAGACATCGGGAGCGCTGTGGAAGTGGAAGAGATTACAGAGATAGGGAGGGTTATAGTAGTGGAGGAGATTACAGACATAGGGAGGGTTGTAGGAGTGAAGGAGTTTACAGAGATAGGAGGGGCAGTAGCGTAGGTTTTGATTAAAGTTTTATCAGATATGAAAGGAATTAATAAGAATTGTGTGGACATTAGCCTTTTCCTGCTGCTGTTTGATTCAAGGGCAGACCTTTAAAGTCGAAGGCAGGCCATTGATGGTGGAAGATAGGAAACAGTGCATCATATTGAGAATATTGATTGTGTGGAACTCTCTCCCATGAAAACAATTCAGGAAATGCTGGAGTTTAACGAATAATTTTAAACCTGAGATGGATAGATTTTTTTATCACCAAGTGGATTGAGGAATATAAACTCTGAGGTGGGTTATGGAGTTCAGATTCAGATCTGCTATGATGTCACTAATTGGCAGTTCAAACTTGAGGGCTGAATGGCCTCCAGCTAATTATATGTATACCAGTAGTAAGAACACAAAACTAAGCAGATTAGATCCCGTTATTATGTGCAAGGAATGATGAACAATCATTTATTTTTGGATGTACTTGCAGACTCACGGTATATTTTTCTGCTACTTACGATTATCACATTAATGCCAACATGCTCTCCTCCTCAATTATACTCATTCTCTTCCCAGCAACAGTTTTTTAAACGATAAGTCAGTTCCTACTGCCACAAGACTCACACTGGATTCTGTGTGGGTGTGTGTGTGGGGGGGGGGGGGTGCGTACATGTGTATTTGTGTGTGTGCGTGTGTGTATATGTTAGTGTTTGTGTGTGTGAATGTGAGTGTGCTTTGATTTGATTCTTTAATGGGCTGTGGACGTGGCTAGCTAGGCCAGCAGTTTCTGCCCGTGTCTAATTGCTTGTGAGAATGACATGGTGAGTTTTATTTAGTATGTGTGAGTGTGTGTGTGTGTTTGAGATGGTGTTTATGAATGAGACTGCGTGTTTGGACTTGTGTGCATGTCACATTGAGCGGGATTTGGGGTAAATGTGTAACCCATGTGGCTCCTAAAAATATTATTAGTTTAATCTCTCCCGAGAGAGAGAGAGAAATAGCAGTGACCAAGTTGGGGGGAATGTAAGGGAGTCGGAATAAATAAAGTGTTCACAAAATATGAACAAATAATATTCATAATAATGACTGACACAAAAAGCTTTCCACCATCTGTAGCATGTTGCTGCTCTCCGACCAAGTTTTGTTTTCTGAGTAGCACTGATGAACTGAGAATGGAACTCGTGGCAGTTGAGGGGAGACTGTGATTGCGATTTCCCTTCATATTCTGCAGAGGGAACTCTGACTCTTTACCTTCCCTCTTTTCTGTCCGGTGCTCCGAAGGTCAATTCTTGCCCACCAGCACATTGTTATTTGTCATGTGCAACCATCGACCTCGCCAAACCCAGTCAGTGTATTTCCCGTATCCAACTGCTCGCTTCTGGCACACTGCCCAGCTGCCCTTTGGTGTGTGTGACAACGCCAACACCAGTGGTTTTTCAGTCATCGAGTTGTCTGTCATCTCTTCTCTGCTGCTGCACTGCTCTTTGGCGAGTGTCTCTTCATAACACCAACCCACCAATGTACTGTGGGTCAACCCGCTGTCAGTCACATCTTTCCCATTTTGGATAAATATTATATTCATGTACTGGAACTACTTGGACCCGCCTCTGGGCTGCTCCCAGTTGTAATGTTTATTCATTAGCTGAATAATTGATGTAACTGGATATTTCACCGTGCTCTTGAACTGCTCTCTGAACTTGGACTGAGTCACCACATAAATAAATGTGTTTGTGCAGCAACTTAAAATCCGCAACATCCATGCGACTTGTCGAAATATAGATTGTGAACTGTTGTAAACCCTAGGATCAGATACTGTGATGTTATAATATAAGAAATGTATAACATGCACTAACCACAGAAGTATGAAGCTGCTTGATATGGTGAAGAGTAAAATCACAGACTTCCTTCTGCTTTCCATCTCTGGGTCATTGCGATTCTCCTCCTTGCTTTGACGTCTCAGTCCCTTACGGACTCGACTGGCCACTAAAATGTGTCTGACTGTCAGACCGTTGAGCAACAGAATTAAAGCGAATGGGAGCAATGGGGTTAAAAGCTTATTAAACCAGTCAAATCCCACCCATCCATTATCAGTATAATAGCTTGCTTTGAAAACACAGAACCATGGTACGTTGTCCATTACCCATAGAGGTTCAAGGATAAAGTAGTAGGGGATGTTTTGTGAACAGAGCAGAATGCAGGTTGTTGCTAGAACCACAGCTGCAGTTTTCTCGGTGCAATATTTTGTTTTCAGCTTCTGGCAACAAATGGCTACAAATCGATCAAAGGTGAAAGTGACGGTGAACCAGACAGAACAGTCTGCGGCTGCACAGACCAGGACAACGTTAACACTACACACAGGGGTGATTTTCAGGAAGGAAATTGGGAAATAATAAGTACTGATCCAAAACAGTATGACGTCAGTGATAATGACCAGTAGATCCGCCATTGCCATAGCCAACAGGTAGCGAGTGGTGCAGGTGGAGAGGCCGCATTTTCCCCGAGCCAGGATCACAATCGCCACTAAATTAACTGAAAGAGAGAGAAGGGAGTAATGACTGGGAATTAACGATCAACATTTTACAGACAGTAAGGGCAGGATTTTATGACATCAAATAGGTGAGTTGCTGGCGTGTCAGAGGTTAAAATATTAAAAATTTCAACTCCGATCACAACCCACCTCTGACCCGTCCATTTCTGGTTTTAATGAAGCTGTGACAGGGGATGGGCAGACCCACGCTCCAAGGAGGCAGGTTAGCAATTGGAATATTTTACTGATGCTGTAAATTTCTCATTTTATACGTTTGACAGGTTTAACTCTGGCCAGCCTGCTTTCCCTGTTATCATCGGGAACATTTGCATGTGAGACGCCATGTACAAAGAAAGCCAGGTTTGGCCATTCTAACCATCCCCCACCAGAACTGGACCCCTAAAGGCGAGATTAGACCCCACTCCCGGAATTAGACCCGCTCTTCCGGGATCAGAATTCCCTCCAGGATTGGACCCCTCTCCCTTGATCAGACTATTTGTTGTCTCTTGGATAACATACTCTCCAGGACACATCCTTCCCTGCCCTGAGATCACACTTCAGGATTGAAGCCACCTCCCCTGCTGTCAGGATTGGCAACCCAGTGATCGGACATTACAAGACTCTCTCCCGTTCCAGAGTTAGCCTTTGGAGACCCCAATGTCAGGCAGCTGTTCCCATACCCCGGGGTCAGTATTTGGACAGCCCTGGTCCTAGGATCTGGTCGATCCTGCCCAATTGGAAGCAAAGCCTGTTAGTGTGACATCCAGGCGGGGTACCCGTCAAGGATTAAAATGTTAGTGTATGAAGTTAAAACTCTGGAACACCTATCCTCACCCATGTCACTCACCCGTTCATATCAAGACCAAATTAAAAACAAAATATTGACACTGATGGAAATCTGTTTGAAAATAGGACAATGTTGAAGAGGAAAAGATGTTGTAGTGTCACTAAGCTAGTAATCAAAAGGAGCAGGCTAATGCCCCGCGGACACCGATTCAAATCCCACCATGGCAGTTGGTGGAATTTAAATTCAATGTAATTAATAAAGTCGGCGAATCAACAAAAAGCAGGAATTGAAAGTTAATGGTGGAATGATACCAGCATTTGTTATTGTCCAAAAAATATTTGCTTCACTAATGTCCTTTATGGAAGGAAATCTGGCTACATGTGACTCCAAACCAAGCGCAATGTGTTTGAATCTTCGATGCGCTCTGAACTGCTCTGGCAAATAACTCAGTTGTCAAGGGAAATAAGGGATGGCCAATCAATGCTGGCCTTACCAGCAGCACACACATCCCGTGGAAGAATGAAAGAAAACATTCAGCAGGGCAGACAACATTTATGGATATAGCAAGAGAGTTAACGATTCAATCTGATAGCCTTTCTCCAGTACTGGGCGATATTAGAGATGAACAGTTTTAAAGCAATGATAGAGTCTGTGAAAAGTCGGGTATGGGAGAGAAAAGAACAATGGGGAAGGTCTGTGATCAGTTGGAGGGCAGGAATGATATCGGATGGGGCAAAGGAAAAGGAGGATTAGAAAGTGGGTGGTTTAAATGGTTACAGCAGATTACAGAAGGAGGGAGGAACCTGGAAAATCTGGCAAAGACGAGCCTGGAAAAGTGATACAGTATGGTGGGAAAACCCACCAGCTGTGTATTAATAGAGAATCCCTGCACCACCTCCACTCTCACTGACTCGGGTGTAACAATCCCCCAGTAACAGCACAGGCTGTCCGAGAAAGTGGAAGCAATGTTTATTCTCTGAATATTTTAATCTAAGTGTTGAACCCGAGATGCAATAAAACACCTATTCGAAATTGAGCTGCAATGGAAGAGGATAGTGGTTAGCGATAGAGAGGTCAGAGTGGAGGAGGGTGTAGAATTAAAGTGATAAGTGACTGGAAGGTCAGGATTACGCTTGCAGACTGAACGGAGGAGTCATGCAATGCAATCACCCAATCTGCATTTGCTCCTGTCCCAATGTCCAGCAGACTTCACCACGCACACTGAATACTATTACTAAATGGTAAATAGTACAGCAAACTGTTTTCACTGGGAAGGATTGTTTGGGGCCTTGGATACAGGGAAGGGAGGAGGTGAAAAGGGAGTTGTTGCCTCTCCTGCCCTTGCATGTGAAGGTGACAGGGAAAATTATCTGATATTGTGGCCAATTGTGGAGTGGACCAGGGTGCAGGGAACAGGGTGGGAGAAGAGGAGCCAAATATATGTTTAATGCTGGACTTAACCGGATATGGTGGAAATGTTGGAGGATGGTGTGTTCATTGTGGAGGCGAGTGGGGTGGAAAGTGAGTACAAGGGGAACATTATGATGGTTTTGGCCGGGAGGGGAATGGGTGAAGGCAGTAACACGGAAAATAGGATATACATGATGAAAGGTCCTGTTAACCACAGTGGAGGGTAATCCTTGGATGATGAATAATGACGAGATTTCTGAAGCACTGGTATGAAAGGTAACATAGTTGGAACAGATGGAATAGAGATGGAGAAACTGGGAGAATGGCACTGAGTCTTTCTAGGGTGGGAGGAAAGATAATCAAGGCAGCTGTGGGAGTTGGTGGGTTTAGAGTAGATATTCGTGGATAGCCAATCCATGCAATAGAGGCAGTATGGTCGAGGAAGAAAAGGGAAGTATCAGAGACGGCCATGAGAAACCCAGGGAATAATGGGATTGAGGGAAAAAGTTGATGAAATTTTCCAGTTCAAGGCAAAAGAAGTAAAAAGCAGCAGCACACAGCAAACTCGGGAAAAAATGTGAAGGAAGGGAACAAAGAATGGTCCCCGTATTCTAAGCAAATGAAGTGCTGCTTAACTCATACAGTGTTCCAGAGACATTATTTGTGTGTTTAGTATCCAACTGTTTGCACCAGAGGTCCATACACATAGAATTTACAACAGGGTTTCTGCACAGTTCTCAGGATCACAAAAAGTGGTTCGTTTCGTTTTGATTCCCAGGCAAGAATCACTGACAAAGAGTGGAATTCCAGTGGAAATGGTGAGCAAATGACACAAATAACAATCAATTTCAAATAGGACCCTCGAAATCTACCAGAAAAAGATGATGGAAGGAAACTAGGTGACAAACAGACTCACTTTGCTGGAGCCTGTTCTCCTCCTGAAGTCGGGTTTAGTTGTGGGGGCTTTGAGAATCAAGGCAGAATCATTTCCCATAGAGCCTGACATCAGGATTGCAGGTTCTGATTCTCCCGGGAGCTGGATAGACCTAATGATGCTTTCACGCCCTGAGGCCAACTGAGGCTCCTGAGTGGCCTATTAACCGGGCGACAGCTTCACAGGACTGGAACTAATATCCTCACAGGGAGATTGGGCTGCGCTGCTGGGGAGGGTTTAAACAATCTTGTCAGTGGGATGGAAACCGGAGGCATAGCTCAAATTGGAAGAAACTAGAGTTAAAACAGGAGGGAGAATAGTAGGCAGCAGCATCAGAAGGTAGGCGAAATAAAGGCAAGCCTCCAAGAACAAAGAACAGTAGAGCACAGGAACAGGCCATTCAGCCCTCCAAGCCTGCGCCGATCTTGATGCCTGCCGAAACTAAAACCTTCTGCACTTCCGGGGTCCGTATCCCTCTATTCCCATTCTATTCATGTATTTGTCAAGATGCCTCTTAAACATCGCTATGGTACCTGCTTCCACCACCACCCCCGGCAACAGATTCCGGCACTCACCACCCTCTGTGTAAACCTCAACTAGGTTTAGAATGCAGAATAATATTAAGAAGACAAGGTTAAGGGCACTCTACCTGAATGCACGCAACAGTCAAAACAAGGTAGGTTACTTAAAGGCACAGATAGAGGTAAATGGGTATGATCTAATTGTCATTACAGAAACATGGCTCTCGGGTGACCAAGACCGGGAACTGAAGATTCAAAGAGATTCGAGATTTGGAAAGGAAAGGAAAGCAGGAAAATTAAGTGGTTTTGTGCTGATAATAAGGGATTGGATTAGTATATTAGTAAGGGATGATCTCAGATCGTAAAAACAAAATGTGGTGTTTGGGTGGAGCTACGAGACAGCAAGGGGCAGCAAACATTGGTAGCAGTTGCTTCTAGGCCAACAAGCAGTAGTGACAGTGTGGAGCACGGTGTTAATAAGGAGATTAGAAACATGTAGCATGGGCAATACAATGATTATAGGTTACTTCAATCTGCAGATAGACAGGGTAAATCTAATGAACACTAATGCTGTGGAGGACGAGAAGTTGGACTGTTCGGAATGGTTTTCTAGAGCACTATGTTGAGGAACAGACGAGAGAACAGGCTATTTTAGATCTAGTATTAGGTAACGAGAAAGGGATAATTAATAATCTTGTTGGTAAAAATGCTGTCAGGATGATTGACTTTATTCGATAGAATTTTACGTTATGTTGGAAACTGAAGTAGTTCAACCTGAAGCCAGGCTGTTAATTTCGAATAAAGGAAATTATGAAGGTATGAGGGGCAAATTGACTTCGGTGGATTATGAAAATGCATTCAAAGGTCTGACAGTACAGACGCAATGGATATTCTTCAAAGAATTATTTCATTGTTGACAGCAACTGTACATTCCTTCAAGGTACAAAAAACCCAAAAGTAAAGGCAGTCAACAGTGGCTAACAAAGGAAGTTAAGGGTTTTATAAGATTAAACTAAAATGCGTATAAAGTTGCCAGAAATAGTAGCAAACCAGTGGAATGGGAAGATTTGAGAATACATTAAAGCAGGACCAAAAACTGACAAAGAGAGAGAGAACAGAATATGAATGTAATAATCAAAAAACAGACAAACTAAAGCACTGCAAAAGCTTCGATATGTCCAAAAAAAGGAAATGTTTGGCTCAGTCAAATTTAGGTCCATTGCAGGCAGTGGAACGTAGAAATTGCGGTGAAGCTAGATGATTTCTTTGTGCATTTCTTCACTGAGGAAGATACAAGAACTCTCCAAAAATTAGACATCCAAGGGACTCGGGAGAAAGAGATGACGGAAATTAGTGTGAGGATCAAGCCTGTATTGGAGAAATGAATGGGGATGATGGTTCCTGCAGATTTGAAGGTAGCAAATGTTACACCACTATTTTCGAAGGGAGGGAGAGAGAAAACAGGGAACCACAGACCTGTTAGCCGTACATCAGTAATAGAGAAAATATAAAAGTTTATTCTGCAGGATGTGATCAATGGACACTTGAATAATAATGATCTGATTGGGCATAGTCAACATGGTTTCATGAATGGGAAATCATGTTTGACGAACCTGTTGGAGATTTTTGAGCATTTTACCAGCAGAATTGAGAAAGGGGAGTCGGTGGACCCGTTATATTTGGATTTTCCGAAGGCTTTTGAAAACGTCACCCACAGCAGAGTAATATCAACATTAAAGCACGTGGGATAGGAGGCAATATACTGACATGGATTAAGGATAGGTTAACAGGCTGAAAACAGAGAGTAGGAATAAACGTGTCATTGGCATTGGCAGGCTGCAAATAGTAAGGTGCCACAGGAATCAGTACTCGTGCCCAGGCCGTTCACAATAAATATTAATGATTGGATGTGGGGGCTAAATGTAATATTTTCAAGTTGGTGGATGACACAAAACTCGGGATGAATGTGCTTTGTGAGGAATATGCAAATTGGAATTCAAGGGGATTTGATCAGACCCACTGAGTGGTCAAGAACAATGGCAGATGGAATATAACGTGGAAAATCGTGAACTTATCCATTTTGGCAGGAGCAGCTGATGTGCAGATTATATCTTAAATGGCAAGAGATTAGAAAGAGTAGACGTACAAAGGGACCTGCATATCTTTGTCAATAATCACTGAAAGCAAACATGCAGGTGCAGCACGCAATTAAGAAGGCTACTGGGATGTTAGTCTTTATCACAAGAGGATTTGAGTGCAGGAATAGTGAAGTCTTGCTTCAATTGTACAGAATCTTGGTTAGACCGCACCAAGATTATTGTGCAAGGTTTTGGTCCCCTTACCCTAGGAAGGATCTATTTGCCATAGAGGGAGTGCAACGAAGGTTCATCAGACTTGCTGCCGGGATGGCGGGACTGTCCTATGAAGAGTAATTGTGGAAACTGGGCGAGTATTCTCTCGAGTTTCGAAGAATTAGAGGTAATCTAATGCAAACATTAAAAAATACATAAAGGGACAGACAGGGTCGTTGCAAGTAAGATTTTTCCCCTGGGTGGGGAGTCGAGAACCAGGGAACATAATTGCAAAATAAGAAGTAAATCATTCAGGAGAGTGATGAGGAGAAATTCCTTTACTCAGAGGGTTGTGAATCTTTGGAATTACCTGCTTCAGAGGGCGGTGGAAGCTTAGTCATTGAGTATGTTTAAAGCAGAGATTGTGAGATTTCGAAATGACAACGACATAAGGAAATATGGGGTTAGTGTGGGAAAAAGGCATTGAAGTGGATGATCAACCATGATCGTATTGAATGGTGGAGAAGGCTCGAAGGGCTGAAAGGCCTACTCCTGTTCCTATGTTCCTAGTACAGGCAGTGGCCACCGCTCCCCATGGTGCTGCCATTACTGCGAGGCTGCCGGCCCTGTGATTGTGCAACCGACAGCCCTGTAAAGTCTTTAATGGGAAAGGAAGTTCGGTCCTGGGGGTGGCGGGAGGAGGGTTGGAGGGAGAGGATGATAATATGCGGGCCTCCACCTGACATTTCAGGCCGACTCCGGGAATTCTGCCTCCTGCACAGGACCCAGCCCATCGCGTCTGTCAGGAATGATCCCATCCACTGAGCATAAGGACAGCTCGCATTTACTGGACTTTGGAGCAGAGAGGACAAACTGACATGGACAAACATGGAAATGGATTTCTGGAACACATCTGCGAGCTCAAAAGATAGGAAGTCTCATGTATTTTGGGACAGTCAGGGGTACATGAGCCAGGGAATGAGGAGTCAGAGCCTGAAGAAGGGGAAGAGAGGTCTCTGAGGGGAAGAAGTAACTGTCCAATAATAGTGAATAAATTCCAATAAAATGAATCTCACATCATTTCAGGTAGAAAGTGGTTAATGTTTGATAAAGTAACAAAGAGTGGGAAAAGTCTGTGGTTCGGATTCATTGTGTCCGCACATACTAAAAAGATAGGGAAGAAGCACAAGTGGCATTATTATCGGTTCATTAATAATCATCAGGTAAGGAAATAGTCTCAATGGACTGACGGACAGTTTATGTGGTTGTTGTATTTAACACGTAAGGCAGAACATGTCCAAATAACTATATATCAGTTAGCGTCAGCGGCACAGAAGTTACTGGAATCCCTTTTCTAAGATGTAATGGATAAACACCTGGAAACACAGAATATAATGAAGAATATTCAGCACATATTCCAAAATGAAGGTCAAACTTGACCAACCTTATTGGATTTTTGAATAATGTCAGATAGCTTAGATACATGTAATACAGTTGAAGTAATGGCCATTAATTTTTCAAAGGTCTTCAATACGTGAATTTAGGGGACAAGTAGCAGAATGGACAACAATCTGACTACAAAAACAGAAAACATGGAATTAGGGTTAAAGGAATTTTGTCAGATTGGCAGAAGTTGGGAAGTGTTTTCCTCAAAGGTCAGCGCTGCGAATACTGTCCTTCTCCACTTAACTAAACCATCTGGATGTGGGAAGTAGAAGCACAATTTCACAATTTGCAGCCAAGTCCAAATTCAGAGTACAGTTGATAACGAGTAAGAATGCAACCAAATACCTGAAAACATTATTAATAAGACTTGATAAAGTTGCACAAAGGGCATTTAAATGCCAAATTATTTTGAGGAGTGCCAAGTGTGAGCTGCTGAATTTTGTTCTGAAAAATAAGCATCTCAAATAATGCTTGGACGACAAGAGTCTGAATGGTTTCAAAGGGGAAAAGGGGTTCAGGGGACAGATTCTCGAATTATTTAAAGTAGCAACACATGTTAACGGGCCCGTAAAATACAAAACAATCACAAGAGTTCAATTCCAGAGGATTGGAATTGAAGAAAAACAAAGAGCTGAGCTTATACTAAAATAGAACCATAGTTTTACAAAACTTTGCGTACTGTGTGTAGTTCTAGTCTCTACGTTACCAAAAGGATACTGATGCACTCGAGATGGTGCAATTATTTTTAATCAGATGATACCAGAGCTGAGAGAAGTGTACTGTTTATTTCACCATTCATATTTTACAAAGTTATTATTTACCTCCCTTGCACTGACCTCTGTATTATGAAAAACGGATATGTATGTTCATTAGCTGTAGGTATCTTCTCACAACTCACTGAGCCAAAGACAGAGATTGGTACAGGTTACATCTGGTGAGATTCTGAACCTGAGATATGAACTGATCCGTCAGAGATGAATCTGTTACAGCAGTGGACAATTCAACAAACACAGCCCAATATTTATCCTGTGCCATTAATAGGTAATTGGTTTCAGCACACGTGACCCACAGCTTCGCAGGACGATGTTGGGTGAAGGGATTAATCAGCAATAAAATAAATAGTGTTTATAGTAACTATACTCATCTTAAGAATAAATCATTATTACAGTATTAGAATACTGTATCAGTCCTGTCCTGCGGTTTAATTGTCGGTAAATAGTTAGCATCTGTTTCAGTCGGAACAGTTCAAAAGGAAACAGAGAAATATCAATACATTTAAATTTATACATGGATTAGAAGACCTCAGTAAACATCTTCCACTTGGCAATCAATTCGGAAGACCCAAAGGCATCTCAATGGAGAGATGTATCATCTGAAACAAAGATTTCAATATAGAAATGGATTGGAAAATTGCAGTCATTACAGTAAAACATGGTCCTCGGGATCAGGTATCCCACTCCAGTTCATGACCAACACTCCGCACAATGCCACAATGACAGATACTCCCACTGGCGTCAGATGTTTCACTCCAGTTAGTGACCCACACTCAGTACAATTCTACAGTGACTGATAGTTCCAATAATAACTTCTTTTAAAGATTTGGCTTCAGTGATATCTAAGTTAACATTACACGATTTTCCTCTGAATGCAATAACTTGACAATTCAGAGAGCCTATCAGTTACAATCAGAGCTTTATTATCCGTAAAGGGAGTACAATAAAACCGCAGCGATAATGCTGGCTATTTGACATAAGTAAATGATATCAGTGATCGGTTGTCCGTATATCGCTGCCCACTAAATCACCAAGTAACATTCTTTATCAGAGAAGAAATATAGACCAGCTCACACACAGTTTCACACAACTTCAATGGTTATAATCACTTACCAGGAACACCAATGCTGGCAAGGATCACGTAATATATTTTCCTGATACTGATCAATGTTTCAAGCATTTTCTGTCTGAAGTGATCTTTCCCTTTGTACCGCAGGCAATCTCTCTATATTAAACTCTGAGGTGATACATTCCCAGAGCCTATAATTTATACCCTGTGGGATCTCCACGGGGAAATTGAAATTGCAACTTTTATTTTTAATTTGAAAAAACAGATTACGACATCGAGTTCAGTCCCGATTGTAATAAAATACATATGTTTCTGAAGTTGAACTGGAAAAATGTTAAGACTGGGCTATTCTAATCACATCAATTAACTCATAGAAATTAGAAGCCTTATTCTCCGAGTAATGAAGTTATTCTTTCAAACATCATCTATCATATCTCTCGTCTCATGTTGTTTCAGTGATGCCCTTCACTCCACTGTGACCATTCAGCAATTTAACTCCTCATGTGTGGATGCTTCCCTGAGGGCTGCTCTACCTCACTGTAGATTCTGGCTGTCCCCTTTAACTTTGGTCATTCAGTAATTAAATACCAAGTGTGGAATATCTCTCTCAAGGCTGCTCTTCTTCATTGTGGGAGATGGTTGCTTCTTTAACTGTGGACTTTCAATTAAGTGATTAAAAAGAGTTATTTGTGACTATGCATTGCAGAATTGAACTAATGCAGCATCCCATCCTTCATTACCGATACAGTCCCACATCATTTTCCTTTTTCCTATCCGTCCGAAATGGTGAATACCATTGAAATTACAGTTCCCAGCTTTGGTCAACTGCAGCCACGTGTCCAAAGAACAAAGAACAAAGAACAGTACTGCACAGGAACAGGCCATTCGGCCCTCCAAGCCTGCGCCGATCTTGATGCATGCCTAAACTAACACCTTCTGCACTTCTGCGGACCATTTCCCTCTATTCCCATCCCATTCATGTATTTGTCAATATGCCTCTTAAACGTCTTTTTCGTACCTGCTTCCACCACCTCCCCCTGGCAGCAAGTTCCAGGCACTCACCACCCTCTGTGTAAAGAACTTGCCTAGCACATCCCCTCTAAACGTTTTCCCTCTCACCTTAAACCTATGTCCCCTAGTAACTGACTCTGCCACCCTGGGAAAAAGCTTCTGATTATCCACTCTGTCCATTCCGTTCATAACTTTGTAAACATCTATTATGTCACCCCTGCACCTCCGTCGTTCCAGTGAAAACAATCTAAGCTTATCCAACCTCTCCTCACAGCTAATGCCCTCCAGACCAGGCAACATCCTGGTGAACCTCTTCTCTACCCTCTCCAAAGCCCCAAATCCTTCTGGTAGTGTTGCGACCAGAATTGCACACAATATTCTAAGTGTGGCCTAACTAAAGTTCTACACAGCTGCAACATGGCTTGCCAATTTTTATACACTATGCCCCGACCGATGAAGGCAAGTATGCCGTATGCCTTCTTGACTACCTTCTCCACCTGCATTGCCACTTTCAGTGTCCTGTGGACCTGTACGCCCAGATCACTCTGCCTGTCAATACTCCTAAGGGTTCTGCCATTTACTGTGCACTTCCGAACTGCATTACATCTTCCAAAATGCATGAGCTCACATTTGTCCGGATTAAACACACGAACACTGGCGACCCCAATCCTTTGGAAGGATCGAGAGAGGAATCCACATTCTCATCCCTGAAAATCTGAAATCAAATGTCCTCCAGGCGATTCATTTCACTGTCAAATGCAGCCAACAGTCGAAAACACAAACATTATTTGGGAATAATAACAAGCCTTTACAAACCTTCACATTTCTGCCATTTAATTGCTGATTCACGGAAGCATTTGACAATCAAATGAATTAATTTTTAAAATGGCCGTCACTGTTGCAATATAGGAAATGCTGTAGGCCGTTTGTGCACAGCAATATCCCACAAGCAGCAGTGTGATAACCCTCTCTCCCCCTCTGATTCCCTTCATGTGTCCCTCACTTTCCTGTGTCTCTCTTCCTCCTGTTACTCTCATTCAGATAGAGAGAGAGAGAGAGAAAGAGAGAGAGAGAGAGAGAGAGACGCAGAAATCCAGTCTCAGAACCTCATTCTGAATTCAAATGGCTGCTACACATTTCATTTCACCCTCAAATTCATGGCACTGCCCAAAACACCAGCATTATTCGGGAGTTATACCAGCTTCAAGCTCAGGACTTTAATTCCAGGC